>NW_025999977.1:55457567-55571183 GCF_001458135.2 Marmota marmota marmota
AGTACATCTCCATCGCTTGATACTAAGCTACTGCCTGCAGGCCCCCCCCAGACCCCCCCCCCCCAGTTGTCTGCTTCTTCAGGGTTTGACAATACCCTCTTGCCAGATCATCTAAGCTCACGGCTTTGAGGAAAGTGTTGCTTTTGGGGAGCACATTGACAACTTTCTCCATTTACTCTAGAGCAGCTCATCACTTGGAATCCCTAAGTTATTTGTTATGTTTTCAGAATTTAAATTTTCCAGAAAATAATTCCATTTACTCAGATTGTTAGTTAGAGCTGCATAAAGTTCAGAAGAGACCTCTTCTATGATTCCTAGATTTTCTCCCCTTATAATTTCTTAGTGCTTTTTGTGCTTTTTTTACTTGCTATGATTAGACTAGTTGGCTTATATTTTCATTTATTTATAACTGTTGGATTTATCATTACTATCATTTTTCAGTTTTCTCATTGGTTGATTTCATATTTTATGCTTACTAATTCATTCCTTCTGTTATTCTTGGGCTTATTTTATCCGTTTCCTATTATTTTTCTTGGCTGTGCTGTTCACATATTTAAAATTCCTGTTGATCTTGCCTGTGCTTACTGACATGCTTCCTTCCTCTAAACTCTTCTCCTGATGTGCTGCATTCGTTCTATTCTATGTCACTGCAATTATCACTATTTTCTAGTAATAGCAAAATTCCAGTTTTTATTTCTTATCTCACTACTAATGGAGAAAAAAATTCTAAGTTTCCAAATTGTAGGGTTTTATTTGTTTACGGGTTTATTTCATTTTTAGTTTCATTATGAATTTCCAGTTTTGTTCATTCTACTTCTGGGAATTAACTGAATTTTTCTTTGTTGCCTAATATCTAGGTATATGAATATTCATTTCAATAATTCACAAAATTTGTATTGTGTCTCCATGATGTCTTACATTACTTTATAGCATATACTTAGTCTTCTCTTTCTTCAGTATATTGACTGCCTGTTAACGTCCCCTGTTGTTTCTGGGCAGCTTCCTGAATGGATGTCTGTGGAAACCTATCAGCTCATGTTGGATCTCTCCGTTGTCTGTCTTATTTTCATTTCCTCTTTGGCCATTCGAGATTCTTGCTTCTTGTAGCCTCACTGTGGTGTGCGTCTCAGTCCTTTGGTCGCTCCGTCCTCTGTTAGGTTCCAGCAGCTGCCACTTCTCCACGGCGGCTGGTGGCCTTCACTTCTCTTTCCCCACGTCTTTCCTGGGTGCCACCCACTGCCCTCTCCTGGTCCTGGTAGACGGTTTCCCTGAGCGACTGTGGCCACTTTCAGGCCCTATTGTGTCCAGTACTTGCTTTTTGATTATTCCAAGTACATGGGATGGGCTAGGCGTGGCAATTTTCTGCTTCTTAATGTGGCATTTTTTTTTGTTTGCTCTTTGGCTTTCTTTGTTTTTCTTGAGCTTTACTTCCTTGACTTGCAGTATTTCTTTTTAAGGAATTGATCTGGGCTGGCTCCTTTTTGATCATTAATCACATTTGAAGTGGGTAAGTTCTTTGTGGTCTTGTTAATTGCAGAGCAGCTCGTGGAGGGCAGGGCCGAGGACCTGCCAGCAGGAATTCTTGACAGCCCAGGCCTGTTGAGAGCCTTCCTTCCAGCTCTTTCTTACTCTGAAAGTTCTACCTGCCGTTCTCTTTCTCTCCTGCTGCTGCCTCAGGGACAGACTGCTTCCTGCACATATGGGTGGCCGACTGGTTTCCCACCCAGCCCACCACACCCTGCAAGCTGCCTGCTCCCACCTCTTCCCCCCTCCTGCTGTCCCCTGCTGGGGAGGCTGGCTTGTCCCCAGTATGCCACTTCCTTTGGGCCTTGGCCCTCCCACCATGCCCAGGGTCTGCAGTAGGGGCCTTCCCTCCTGCTTGACCACCATCACACTCAGTTTCCACTCCTGACCTCCTTCAGGGGGTTACCTATGATTCAGAGTTTTGCCGAAACGGCAGGTTGAAATATCTCCTTTATTCTACCATATTAGATGGAAATTCTTCATCATAATTTTTAAATGTTTGTATTTTGATTATAGAAAAATACAAATTCTGGAAAGCATTTTTGCACTGAAAAATGTGTAATGTTTTGTATTCTCTTGACATTAATTACTTAGCAATTCAAGAATTTTTATTAAATGTATAAATTTTATATGAGTTCTAAATCATAATTTAGATTATCACATAAAATGTTTTTATATAAAGCAATGATATATTTGTAATTTCTTATACTCAGATAGTTATATTTTGTTTTACGATTTTGGTAGGTTTTTATAAAATGCTATTTTAAATTTTCAATGCCTAGGAAGACTGGTGTTCATGTTAAAATCCTCAAAATATTTTATTGTGTAAAACACATACATTAATATGAAAAATCACAATTTCCTCTTTCCATGATTCGAATATCAAGGCCCATTCTATCTCTCTTTCGTACCATCAGGTGGTGCTAAATGTGTCGTATTTCAGTGGTAATATTTTCAGGAATATTCTCTCCAAGTGAAGTTAGGATGCTGTGGTTGATTGACATGGTTATTCCATCCAAATAAAAAATAGCCAGATTAGAAACAACAGTGTAATGTAACCACACAGGCTAGAGACATAAATTAAGCATCAACAGCATTCCAATTCTTTAGTAAAAATTGCCTCACCTGCAGAAGTGAGTCTGTGGCTTTGGTGTGGAAGTCTTTGCGAGTTCTGGGTCCTGTCTCTAACATGGAAGTTATGTAATAACCTCCCTTTAATATCATCTTACTCTTTTGTTCCTCGGTCAGTTGAAGTTCGCTGGGATTATTTCCCCATGTCCTATTTGATTTGGGTTTATCGCATTAATCTTGACCCTTGGATGAAAGATGATTTCTGTAATTTGCTGACCTGAAGAACCTGGATGTGGAACTTCACAGAACTGCTACAATTTTTTTTTCTCTTGCATTCACACTTGAGCTCATTATGAGGGTAGAAATGTAATAGACCTTCCAAAGGGGAGCAGGTGACTTTGAGTGTCTCTTGATTGAATTTCTGTGGTCAGATAGTGTACTGAATAGTTTCTGTTTAGAAGCAACATAATTATTAAATTTCCTTACTAAAGGGGGAAAAAAGAGGAGATGTGTGTTATTGATTTTTAAGTCTCTGAGGGATGCCTGCATTTATTCAATGTTATATTCTCTTAATGGATTTTTCTCCTGTAGAAATGTACATTCTTATATTTCAAAATGACAGAGGGCTGAGGGCAAATACTGGTGACTCAACATTTTGAGCGAGAGTCTTAAGTGGTCACAGGCCGTCCTGACTGTGGTGTCCAACACCCTCACCACGGGCGCCTGGGAACTGGGAAGTAAAGATGTCTGGCCTCTTGTGCCAAGGCAGCTTGTGCACAGAGAGGAGGCAACCAGGCTTGCAAAATGATCCCCTTCCATCTTTCAGTCCCCATGCCCCCTCCCTGGCTCTCCTGGCATTGCCGGGGCTCTTGGCCTCCCTCTGCAGTGGCAAGCCCTGCATTCTTCACACTGACCCTTGCTGACCTGCTCCTGATGGTGGAGGCCACAGGAGGCCGAGCCCACCTTAGGTACTATGTGGAACAACACCCTGCAGAGGGGAAAAGGAAGAGGAGAGGGAGAAAGGGAGGGGAAAGGGACCCAAGCAAGAGCATGAGACGCTCCTCCCCACACCTCCTGCCTCGCCTTGCAGGGAGCACGGTCCTCCTCCCACCTGCACCTGGCTCTGAGCCTGGGAGGTCCAGGGAAGCCCGGAGGGGGAGACCCCGGAGCCCACACTGGTGCCTGGATGATGACCTTAGTCTCAGCCAAAGTGGCTGACAGGGAGAGGCTGGGCGCATGTCACCCTTCCTATGGCTCCTGGTGGGTGCCAATCCATGTGAGCCAGTGTCCCTGTTCATCTGTGTGCTGCCACCAGGAGCTTGGGCAGCGGGGCATTTGCTGGGAGCTGCTCCCAGAGTGGCTCGTAGCTCAGCTCTAAGCAAACTGTGTGAAGAGCTCCAGCCGGCCTGTCCCAGGTCACAGCGAGAGCAGCATGGAGACCTCACTCTGAACAGAAAGCAGCAGAGGCTTTTTACCAGCTCTGCTTCCTGAGACGCTTCATCCACAAATTACACGTTTCATTCGTACCCACTTCCTGGAGTGCGTCTCTAGTTTCTGGTTGCCTTCTGCCTGGGTCTCTGATTTGGGGGATTACCCCTTGAGCAGGAAGTAGAGGGGTTGAGTGAGACTCGGATTCCGTGTGGTGACCCGTGGCCCCAGAAGAAACACCGAGGAGGGAGCGAGGGGAGGTGAAAGGCTCCAGGTTGGCTGCAGAGGAGGGCAGGAGAGCCCTGGGGAGCAAGGGCCTCGTGGAGGAGTGGGAAGGAGAGGCCCTTCCTTGCCGGCTGGGAGGACTGCGAAGCCTGAGGCCAGACCTGGACCTTTCTGGGGCGGAGGGTGGCTGCTGATTCTGTGTCTGGAGAGAATCAGTGGGAATATGCTTGAAGGTTGGAGGGATTAGGTGACTTCAGTTTAGGAACTTTCTAGACTGGGTGGGAGAAGGAAATGGGAATGTAGAAGGTGGACAGAGAGTTTGGCTGGGATAGCAGCAGGACAGGACAATGTCCAGTGGCAGAAACCTGGGCAGAAACTGTCCAGGCTTGGGTGACAGCTGGATTGGAGTGGAAGCGGGAAAGAGCCACTTGGAAACTCCCACCACCCATCACTTTTCTTTTTTTTTTCTTTTGTGGTACTGGAAGTTTAAATTTATTTAGAACGGGAAAAATCACAACAAATGATAAATTTCAAAAATATATGTATTAGTTTTCTGTCACTGTGACAAAATACTTGAGTTAATTAAGTTGTAATGAGAAAAGGTTTATTTGGCTGTTGGTTTCAGAGGTTTTCAGCTAAAGGTGGTTGGCCCCATGGGTTTGGGACTGTGGCCAGCCAGCACACCATGGTGGGAGCATATGGTAGAGCCAGCGCTCACTTCCTGGTGGCTGGGGAGTGGAGAGACAGGAAGGGGCCAGGGGCCCGATATCTCCTTTAGGACTAACACCAGCAACCTAACTTCCTCCCACTAAGCTCCACCTCTCCCGGGATTCACCACTCACCGTAGAGGCGTGGGCTGGCACCAAGGCTTTACCACATGGACCTCTGGGGGACGTTTCAGGTCCAAGTACAGTAGTGGAGGACCCCACGACCATGGCAGGAACCCAGAAAACACCACCTCATTGTGAGTTGGCTCAGGTCACACTGCCGCAATGCCCTTTCTCCCTGAATTCTCTGGCTCTGTTATTTGGTGGCCACTTATATGGCAACAATCATAAGGTATTATTTTCTTTTGAGTAGAAATAATCCCATTTTTTTTTTTTCTGGAGAGGCTGTTGAGCCTCCTGGATTCTGGGTGTTTCAGGAAGCTTCTCTGAGCTACAGGGCTCCCTGCTGTGCAGCTTCCTGCTGGTTTCCAGGGCTGACTTGTGAGCAGGAGTGCTCTACTGTGTAGCAAGGCTGTAGCTCTGTGGCCTTAGCAGGTCGGTCCAGCACCCCAACCCCAAGCCCCAAACAGAGAGCAGGGTCAGAATGGCTTTTTGTTCAGATTCTTCCCTGAGTGTGGAGATGGAGACTGATGCTGAGTCAGGCCAGGATGTTGCAGGGACTGGGCGTTGAGATGGTGCTGCAGACTGTAGCCTCTGCCCTGTCCCTAGAACCATGCTAGGGCCAGGGTCCACATACGGGAGAGTCGGCGGGTCCTAGAAGGAGCTGTGTGATTAGGGGTCCAAGTTGCATATAAACCAGTGGCATATGCTTATAAAGCCATTGTTGGCTGTCGTGACCTTCCCTGAAAGAGAAGATGGAAAAGGGATTTTCCCCCCTGAGCCTGTAATACGGCAACCGAGATGAGACATGTAAATGTGTAGCTTGGAGTCTGTCTCATGGTATCTCTCCAGTGACTGGCAGCTCTGTGATTATTAGTAAATTACCATCTGCTTTGATCATCCTCCTGTGAGTTTCGTCTGATCCTGTTGGTTTCCCAGAATCTGCACTCACCTGGGAGAAGTCCCAAGGCTGAGGACCAGCTCCAGAACTGGGTCATTCCAGCCTTTTGCTGAAACACTTTGATATAGTTGTGGATCCTGCTCCATGGACACGGTGTGAATTACCCTGCAGGGTCATGATCTGGGCATTTGTCCTCTCAGTGGGTGTTCACTGAGTGGGCCCTTCAGGGGGCACGGTGGTAGGGCCAGTGAAGGACACAGAAGATGCATGGCTCTTGACCCAGTCGACCACCCCAGTGCTGAGAGAATTCAACAGGGTTAATTCCGACGCTTTGGTTGCTAGTGGCAGGAATTCGTTGGAAGCTTAAACCAAAGAAGGGAATTTATTGGTTCATAAAATTGAAGAGTTGTAGGGTAGAGGCAATGGCCCTAGGTGGTGACTGAATGATGGTCACTGAGATCCTGGGGACAGAGTCTTGCCCCGCCCTGGTGCTTAGGCTCAGGCACAGTTCTCCATGCAGCACAGACGGGCAAGTCAGGAGTTCCTCCCTCTGGTCATGGGCCCCGTGGGAAGAAAACTTCAGTCTCCACGTTCCTTCAGGACCCCAGATGCCAATACTCTGATTATAATTGGCCCTTTGGGGTCACATTCTCCCTTGGTCCAGTCCCGGCGGCCAGGGTGATGTTATGTCCTGATTGCCCAGGCTGGACACACGTTCCATTCCAGAGTGGGGACTGCTTTCCAGCCACTATCACTAGACTGACAAAAGCCGGGGAGACTAAAAGGTCAGCATGGTCTTCTCCCCAGAGTGGAGGCCGTGGGTGTGAGGTAGGCAAATACTGCAACACCTACAATGAAATGTGGCATAGCTGCTGCATTCTGAGCCTGTCACCACTGGCATGTGGCATTCTCTGTAAACCATAAATCTGGTCACAGTGCTTAGCAAGTGGTCAATAGGGGTTTCCTGATTGGATCTGCCTCCAGACTCTAAGTTTGGGAACACATGCTGCTGTATTATCGCCATCCAGCATACGGCCTAGCGTTCAGGGTTCTGTTTGTTGAATGAGTTTTCTGCGGGATTTCTCGGGAGGGAGACCACAGCAGGACCCAGTCCTTCAACCCAGCTCCCTGGGAAGCAGACTGCACACTTGCAGGGTGGCAAGTCTCTATTCTTTCGAAAATACAAGGCAGAAGTTTTCAAATTAAAATCTGAAGAGACCCATGAATTTCTGGCTTCTGGTAACAAATTGCCATTTTTTTAAAAAAAAATATTTGTCAAACCTATTTATTTATGATGTCTGGGAATGTCGACTTTTTAAAAAAACTTTTATTTTTTTGTAGTTTTAGATCAATTTTATATTGCAGTATTTGCTTGAAGACCGTGGCAGGCAGATTTCAGAACATGTCCCCTGTCGAAATAGTGTGTGCGTCACGGTTCCCTCAGGCCGCCACCTGCCCGTCTGGGCTCCCTGCTCGTGCTCTGAGCCTGCTGCGGAAGCCCTGGTGACGGGTTCCAGGTCCTACATTTGGTTGTTCCTCACTGGAATCCACAGCGACCTTGGCCTTCACTGGCCTCTATCACTCACATCGAGGGGCAGCCATTTGTTTTCTCATCTGTCTCCTTCTTCAAGGAGGCCATGAGGACACCTAATGGCTGTGCCACATGTACCCAGTACCAGTGCCCAGCACATAGTTGCCACAGTCTGGTTGGGCACAATTCACGAGCCACTTATCAAGCAGAAACGAACTTTAGTTTTAGAACACACACACCCCGCAACACACGAGCTCTTCAGGAATTCCCTCACAGCCCAACTGCCACTGCCGGCCTCTGGGGAGCCTCTCAACCCCCCACTCCTCCTACTCTTGAGGCCGATTGGCTGGGTCGCATGGGCGGAGCCAAAAGAGTCCCCCAATGAGCAGCTCCGTGGTCTGAAAGGGTGGAGAAACAGCCTAATGAGCATCACCGCAGAGGAGCCAATCAGCTGGCAGCTGGAAGTTTGCTGGGGCCTCTGTGAGCCAATCATCAGCTGGCAGCTGGAAGTTTGCTGGGGCCCCTTCAGCTGTGGCTCTCAACACATAGTAAGCACACAATAAAAGATGCAGTGATTAATGAAGGAATATGGCTACTTTGAGGAATATTGCTTTTAAAAGGCAGGAGGAAAATACGGCAGCAAACAAGCAGAAAGGCATATTTATGGAATGTTTATTAACTCAGTATTAAGTAGACCCTGTGGGGGTCATAGAATTTCATAAGATTAGAAGAGCTCAGGATTTATTCAAGAAGGCACTGGAAAAAAAATACCAGGTAGAGAGTCCTTTGATCTGCAATGGAGTGATAGAGGAGATCCTTCAGCCCTTTCACAGAACAGTGTCAGTTCGTTCGTTCTACGTGACTACAATAGAATACTTGAGCCTGGGTAATTTATAAAGAACAGAGATTTATTTCTTAAAGTTCTGGAGGCTGAGAAGTTCAAGGTTGAGGGGTTCACCTGTAGTGAGGTCCTTTTTGCTGGGTCATCTCATGGCAGAAGGTGAAGGGCAAGAGGCCAAGAGATTGAACTGCCAGCCTCGAGTACTTTCAGAATGGGGGAGGGGAAGCCTCGAGGTCTAGTTGCCCCCCAGCACTGCTGCATTGAGGGGTACGTTTCCAACGCGTGCGTTTGTGGGAGGCATCAAGCCATTGCAATGGGGTTCTGTGGAGGAGGGCAGGCCGTGAATTGGGCCTTGAGGGCTGACTTAACAGCCAGGATTTTTCCAGAAGCAATGGCAGTAGCTTAATTCAGGCAGGCTTGAAATTACATGAGGACCGTGGGAGGCTTTATTAGCTTGCTTATTGAAAATGTCCCCGAGGGGAGCCAGGGTTGGCATGGTGTCATTGGACTGGTGTGCCCTGTGCCACCCGGCTCCGGTTTCCTCTGGGGCTTCATGCTCAGGCTGTTCTGAGAACCCAGCAGCTCTGACGGAGTGCACCACGGGTCTGGAAGAAAGCGAGGGCCTCTGTCCAGATGGCTCCTGCAATTAAACTCAGGCCTAATTCTGTTTGTGCCTGGCCCTCCTTGGCCCCAGGGCAATGCCAGGCTCTGTGTCTAAGCCTGGATCTCATGCTCAGAGCTGGAGGCGGTCAGTGACTCCACTTGCCCAGGATGTGCACTGGACTAATAATGGGTATGCAAATAAATGAGAGAATAGAAGACCGGATAGCAGGAGCAATTTGGAGTTGGGGAATGTAAGACCAAGAGAGAGAAATATATGGTTGGCTTCTGCGGCTGTGAAGTGCTCCTTGGTTAGGAAAAGTGCTTCTCCTACCCGTGTCCCCCAAGGAGGCCTGAGCCTCAGCTTGCAGATGCCCTGCCTGCGTGGTCCCCATGATGGCCAGGGTTGCCATCTGGTAGTGGGACCTGGATTTGGCCCAGCGTGTGGCTGCCATGGCACAGTGCAGCCCCCCTTTAACACCTAAGCCTTTGGGCCTGCCCTGCCCCTGGATGCCGGCAAGAGGGGCTCAGGCTCACTGCAGGGAGCAAATGGGGGCTTCTACCCTCAAGGTCAGACCAGGCCTGGCCAGGGTTCCCGATGAGCTGGTTCAGATGTGTGCACATTTCCAGCGTCAGCATCCTAGCCTGAGTCTAGTGGGGCTGTGGCACAGTGTGATACTGCGAAGGTCTTCCAGGGTCTTACTCACAGTTTCCCTTGTCTTTGGTGCATGGTGGGTTCCCCCTAACGTCTTATTCTTAACCACTGACACATGAGTAACATCTCAGGATCAGAACGCCAGCCGTAGTCTGCAAACAGCTGGACCCGCCCCATCCTGCCTGCTGCTTCCTGTAAGATCTATTCCCTTGGGCAGCAGCCTGGTCTCGCTCATGGTGAACTTGTACTCTGGCCTCTCCATACATTCTCTGGTCTCCCACTTTCCTTTCTTCTGGAGGACTTTGAATGGAAATTCTATGATATACACAATTAGCTAAGAGATGTGGAGTGAAAGTGCAAATATTCAATGTGTCATACCGTTATCAATAGCACAGAGTAAGAAGTTCTTATAGGAGACTCCTTAATTACATGCCAGCTTTTCAAATCGATCTTTTCAGCAATGTCCTATGAGCCAATGGCCACATCAATACCTGGGAGTACCCTTGTGGCAGTCTTCCTTTTGGTATTTGGTGGCCATCAATTGTCAAGTCTAATCAATTTCATATCCTCTGGATCTCTTGAATTCCCTCTTGCTTGGGTTTCTTATCCAAGTCACCTATCTTGTCTCTCTGTCTTCGATTTTCTCCCACCCACTCTCCATACTTGGGCAGGTGGTCTTACTTGAATCCCAGTCTGACTGACGGACACCTTTACTGGCTTCTCCTTACCCTAGTGGGAGGTCCTGGAGGGACCTGTTCAACCTGCAGGGACTGCCTCTCTGCCCTTCTTCATGGCCTGGCTCTCTCCTGCACCTCTGTACAGGATAGTTGAAAAGAAAGTTATAGGCTTTCTGCAGGGGGCCTCTAGGATGATAGGTCTTTACATCTTGAATTTCTTCCCTGGAAAGCATCTAGACCCAGGGCCATCACAGAATCAAAGGCTGACTGAAGTCTGCTGCTTCTGTGGTGGGCAGGAGAGATGGGCTCCTGACCACCCCTATCTGCAGAGAGCCAATCCCCACAGCTTTCTCCTAGGGGTCTGAATGCAGCCAGGCCCTTCTCTTCTCACTCGGGTCCCTCTCTCCTGGCTGCAGAGCTCCTCACTGCTTCTCCTACACGTGTCCCCAGTTTAATCTTCACCGTGCCTGGGGAGACCAGGAGGTCCACGTCAGCAATCCTACAGCCTGATCTGCTGCACCTTCTTCTGCTGCCTTTATGTCTTGCCTAAATGTAAGCTGTGGCTTAATTTGTTCCCAGCTGAGTTATTGACCCAAATCTGGACCCTGGCAGTGCGAGGGACAGACTTTGCTCTTCTGTAGCAAAGAGTGCTGTAATCGCATTCCCTGTCTCAGGCAGCAGCCGGCTGAACACCTTTCCTTCACTCTCCAGAAACCACAAGAAGTGAGGTCAGATCAGTCGCTGAGTCAGAGATGCCGTTTAGGGTGTAGACCTTGGCATCTCCTGGAGCCGGGCTCAAATCTCAGCTCCCTGACATGGACCTGAGTGTCGGACAAGGTAGAAGTGTTCCGAGTCTGCTCTGGAGGCCGACCGTCTCTGGAGCGCCTGGCTCCTCTGTGCTTAGCCGGATGAGTTTTCCTAAGCGTGGTGCCCAACAGGGGCGATAATAATCCCTGCAAGTCGCCCTTCTTCCCCCATGGTGCCCAGTCAAGTTTTGGCACTCACTGTCATCCCAGATCGTGGTAAGAGTACAAGTGACATCCTGAGGCAGGACAGGGAAGGGACAGTGGTACGTGTGTGTCAGTGCTCTGTTGCGGCTGATTTTCTCCTGTGCTTTGAAAGGTATGAGGCCTCCTCGATTGCACAAGTTGTGTCCTCTCTGTACCCCGCACAGGTTGGTAATTACATCCTTGGCAATTGATATTCCCCAGGGATTAATGTTTGGTGCCAGCTTTAATGTTAGAGCCACAATTAGAATATTCATTATGCTAATAATGTTACACCACTCGTCTTATGTATATTTATGTATGAGAAGATATGATAATTCTGTGTAAGTTACTTGGGAGCGTGGAGAGCAGTGTATCATGTGAAACACCCTTTTCCTAACCAGCAGAGACAGCGAAGGAGAGGAAATGAGCATTAACCAGGAGCTGCCATGCACCCAGAGGTGTTGGGTGCTCTAGAGGTGATTTCGCCTGGTCTTGGAAGTCACATTCTGAAACACTCCTTCCTGTTGTCTCTGTTTTCTGGCTGGAAGTAACTTGCTCCATGGCACAGGGCTCAGCTGGTGCCTAAGCCGGGGTTGACCTCACGGTTACTCCCAAGGCACCGGGACCCTGCCCAGCGGCAGCCCCCTGGGAAAGCTCCTTTCTTCTCACTGGTTTTCATCCCCTTCCTGGGGAGAGTGGCAGGTCTCAGCTATCAGTTTTGCAAAGCGGCTGTTTAGGTTTTCAGCAAGAGAGAAGTTGAAGCAAACATTGTTTAAGCAAAGCATTGTTTAAATTCATGCAGGACCTCGCTACTTAATTTCTTTATTAGTGGGTTAGAGATGTCCTCCCTGGTACAAACTGGAACACAACGTCTTAATTGCTATGAATCATCATCTCAGGAGATTGACTGAATTCTCAGTTTTGATGTTTTTAAGAGACTTTGCTCATAGCCACGTAGCTCTTTCTTCCACTGTGAATTAGGGCAAAGGGGAGACTCAGGCAAGATTGCCGTCACTCATCTTCCTGGGGCGATTCGGAATGCCGGACATCTGGTGGCCTCCATGCTTACCTGGGAGACCTGGAGTGGCACAGTGCAGCTGGGCAGCCCCAGCCCAGGCGACCTGGCAGTTACAGCCCCTGCCTGTGCTTCTGTCCCCTTCTTGTAAGATGAGACTATGCTTAACCTCTCCTGGTGCTGTGGCCTGCAGACCAGCCTCCCCAGGCAGCCAGAGGAGAGGCTTGGCCATGGGCAGCGGAGGCTCTCCACTGAGGACCCTGAGTGGTTCACTCCTGGTGCCCACAGGCCTGTCAGATCCCGGGGGTTGGGACAGTGTGGATGCACCACAGGGCCAGGGGCTGTGGATGGGTTTGCACAGGGAAAAGGAAGAGCGGGAATGCCAGGCAGAGGAGAGAAAGTCACCACGGAATTCAGGACAAGCCGAGACAGGTTGGCTCTTCTATCAGCTAAATATGTACCAATAGTTTTCTCCTGAGGAAAACTTTATTCTTTGCTTATTTTTTCCTTATTTAGTGTGAAAGAATTGTTTTCAGAGTGGGACTGAGTTACACCTCTGTTCAGCGTTTCTTCTGTGACAGATTTGCTTTGGGGCTGGCTGGCTTCTTTTCTCCCAGGTGTGTGCAGGGGTCTGCAGGATCTAGGGGACTTACCCCAGAAGCCAGGGCGGACCCCGTGGGGCTTACAGATGGTGCTCTCATTGTCACTGTCAGGATGGAGCATGCTTAACCCTCTCCATGGAAAACACACACCTAGGGTGAAAGAAATCCCATCAGAAACATTAAAACGTATTGCACAACTTTATTGAAAAGACTCTGAGACCGACCACCTCCACTCTGTCAGTCACACACACTCACAACACACGTGCAAACAGGAAATCAGCCAGCTAACCCATCCACACAGCAATAACAACCATGACTCAGTTTCACAAGAATGAAAAGAAATAGAAATTTAAGGGGATATGAAGGAGGTAGGTGGTGGAGCATGAGGGTGAGAACAGCAATCACAGTGTCACCTCCCATTCAGCCCTGAGGCTCCTGGCAGCCAGGGCAAAGAGAGAAACATTCTGTGTCAGTGGGGGCCAATCAGTGATTCAAGGGCAGTAAAGGTTTCCCCCTGAGTTGGGCACTATGAAGTCCATTTTTTCCCGTTCGACCTTCTCAAATAGACTTCAGGTCTAGGTTTTTGTGTAAATTAAGGGACAAACTCCTCAGCAAAAGCAATAGACTTCACATGGCAGGTTTGAACAATGCCTGTTGGAAAAAAACAGGAGTCACAACCCGGAGGCCCAGCTCCACAAGGACTTTTGGCCAGTCTGGCTGGACCCACATTCAGAATTCATCAGGGGCTGTGGAGGACACTTGTAGAAAATGAGATACTGTCACCCACATGAACCTGGGGTTTCAGGTCCCAGGCAGACAGATTCCTGCCCTCCTCTGAGCCACTTCCCATCCCGTCTCCACATGTGGCCATGATGTCCTTCCAGTGTCCCTTCTGGAAGTATCTCTGACTAGTCCTGGGCTGTTGGTGGCTCTTTCCTGCACAGGTCCTCCCTCCAGGCCTTCTGCGAGCCCGTCTGCCTGCTCACACCCTCTTACTCCAGATCTTTTTATGGGCAAAATCTGAAGATCCTCAGAAAGACAGGAGGGGCAGTGCTCAGGCGGATTTCAGGGCACCACCATGTGATCTTGACTTAGAGGACATTTTTAACGCACGTAGGGTGAAAATAAAAAAGTGTGTCGGCTGTGGGAATCAGAAGTAGGAATGTTCCAGAAGTCTGCATATCGCTATCTTAAGGCATTCAGCTACAGAGATCTGAAAAGGGGTGATGCTCCCAGAACCCATACGCCTGGTGCTGGTCTTCGTCACGCTCTCCCTCAGGCCGGGGCAGTTCTAGGTACGGGAGGTGGAGGTGGGTGAGCACAGAAAGCCGGAGACCCTTTGGTCTGATGTGACCGTGTCTGTTGGGAGCTCCCTGGAATTTTTTGAACTAGGGAGTGTTGGCTGAGCAGGAATGAGGCGAGAGGAAGTGGGGGAGAGTGGCAGTGTGGGGAGCCTGCGTACAGATGGCCAGAGGCAGAGGCCCGTGAGGAGCAGGGCCTGGGCTGAGTTGTCCCTCAGCAGGCCCATGTTGGGGCCACTGCCGGGGAGGAAAGATAAGGTGGGGGCTGGCTTGGGAGGTCAAGGGCTTCTGAGCAAGGGGTCAGGCAGGATGGGCTGCTGCAGTCCGGCTGCAGCAAAATAACCGGGGGGTGACGAGCAACTTGTGTAGATTGATAAGCAGGAGTGGGAGCCGTTTATTGTAGGACAGGAGGGGTATATATACATTCCACACAGCTTATCTAATTAGCATAAACTAGAGACAGCAGTCAACCAATAAGGAATCTCCACACTTAATGGCTCGCTGGCGTTACTTCACAAACCACTCCCTCTGCAAAATGCCAGGTGCCATCTTGACTTGTTTACAGACCCTAACAATGGGCCACTTAATGGGTAATTTGACCATGCTGTGTTGAAGACGCCTGCTGGACTTCCGAGTTGGCTAGTGCTGGAGAAGGCTACTTAGTCACCAGTGTATGTTCTTTCAGAATTTTTTGGAATACTCTATTCTGTCTCTTTCCTGGAGGCCTTACTTTTATTTGATTTCTAGATAAAACTCAGGGCTGTTTCACACCACCTCATTATCACCACCTCACTGGCTTCCTCTTGTTTTCTATTTCCTTTCTTTTCTTTCTGATCATTTGGAGAAAAATAACCAGCCCGCCCCAGCTTCCCACGGCCCTGGTCCCCACTACCACAGGTTGGAGTTTGAAGGCCGCGGGTGCTGGGAGCGCATCCTCTGCTCCTCCGCTCACCACAGGCCTGGGCTCACTCCCTGCTCTGCTCCAGGGCAGCAGCAGAGGTCGCAAAGGTCAAGCAGAGTGAGGCAGCTTGGAGGACCTCGCAGAGGAGGCAGAGTGGACAGACAACCAGGACATTCAGTTGCACACACACACAACAGCAGTGGCCCAGGGAGGAAGGAGCAGCTGCCCTGTGGGGTGCTGGACAGCTCCTGGAGGCCTTCCCTCTCTCATGCACATAGACCTCCCTGTCCCAAGGACACACTCGTGCCTCCCTCTGCTGAGCACCCTCTTGCTGTCCCCCACGGCCACCTCTTCTTTATCACTCCTCAGCTCCATAGCCACAACCTCAAGGAGCCTTCTGAGGCTCTCACACTAGGGCTGTCCCTCCTCACTGGCTGGGCCACTCCAAATGGCCTCTGCTTTTGACCTTGAAATTTGTAGTGTCCCTCAGTATGTTTTTCTAAAGATCACCGGCCTTTAGACTTTATCTTTTTTTAGATAAATAATTACTGAGTGGGTGTACACAGATCAATATGATGCCAATCCTAGCTTTCAATTTTAGGAGGAATAAAGCATAAAATGCGTAATTGGTGGTAAGATGGCTGACTGCTGTTTGTGGCTAAGAAGTAGACCCCCTCTGCCAACATTCTGAAATAAGTACTCCACTCTTAACACCTGGTCAGACCTGACCCAGGTGAAATCCACAAATGTATGTGTTCATAGTATTTTATGTTTTTTTTTTTTGTGTGTGTGTGTGTGCACGCGCACCGTGGCAGCCATGGTGAACTTGCTCTGGAAGAATTCACGTCAAAGTCAAGATCAATGCTTGTCAGGATGATTTGCAGGCAAAGGAAATGACCATTTCTGTTGCGAGACTATTTCCAGGTGGTTTAGGACGAGCAACTTCTAGAGACGTTTGAAAGCTGCCGAGCGTGAACAGAAACCTCTGTTTGGAACCTCGTATGGAGGGCACAGTGGTCATAAATATTTAGCATGATTATGGGCAAGTATTTATTAAAAACACGAGGCTTTATTTTAGAGGATTCCTGGGCTTATTGTGCCTAATGTCAACAAATGTTAGCATGTACGGCTTTACCTTTCAGAGAAAAGGTCCAATAGTGGGCTCTGAGCGAGATCCGTACACCTACACGCTGCAGATGGCTTCGTTTTATAAGAGATGAAACCGCATTTGGTGGAACTGATTAAATATAAAAACACCACCATCTGCCATTTATTCTAATATGAAATGGTTTGGGCAGATGCTGACATCTTTCGAGATGATAGATTCATCCCTGACGAGGGGAGATGCTCAGAGGGTTCCAGCTGCCCACTGTGGAGGCAGCCTGGTGGGCTAGGGCCACGGCCAGTCCCAGCAGGCCACTGTGGACGTGGCGGGAGAGCAGGGGACACTTCATCAAGGAGAAGCTGCACTCCGAGCGCGGGACCCCTCCCTTCTCCCGCCTCCCTTGACTCCTGACCGGTAGTTAACTGAGAGAATATTTTATGCACATTCTGCCTTCTATTAAGTGTGGGTCCCTCTGAGCTGGGGTGACAGGGGGAGTGGTATTTTCAGAAAATAGAGAGCATATTTACATTTTAGTGTTGAAAACTTTCAAATGCTCTATAAATATGCTACTGCTGGGTTTAAAATTATTTTTTTCTAAGTGGATGAGAGGGTTTCATTAAAAAAGCTATTGTTTACCGAGAGGGCAGGCCACATGCTACAGACTGGCTTGGAAACAGCTGCATCCATATTGCCTAAACATCCACGGGTATCCTAACACCCTTTAGAGGGCAATAAAGTGTATCTTTTATGGAGGAATGTTTTCCTAACATTTTTTTTTAACCACTTAAATGATTTTAGAAGGAAAAACCTAGGGATCAAGACATTTACTTGGTGCTCTGTAAAATATCTTCCCATTCCTGTTGTAGTTGTGGATGTAAATTTATTTTTTTCTCTTATAGAACTAAAGTCAGAGGTGAAGCTTGGTTTTTCCCAACTTGTTCATCACATTGTAAAATACTTGAGCTCCATCTGAATAACTAGGCAAAGTGATTTAAGAATATGTCTGGATATTGTTTTTAGCTAAATATAGCAGAACTCGGGCTGCTGCCGTGCAGTGTGCCGGGTCCCATCTCAGGTGCACCCGGTCAGGGTGTCTGCACAGACGTGTCCACCTTTTGGTGCTCAGAGAAAACTCCACTGCTCTGAAACAGCGGCTGCTCCACTTATTTCCTTTCTACTTCCTCTCGTCCCTTTTGTTCTGTGGATGCTTTCTGGTCTGGTGACGAAGGTCGGGGCTGGCCTGGTGGGCTCTGATGGTTTGCCAGGATCCTGCGCCCAGGGCTCCTGAGACCTTCTCCCTCTGGCCCGGGCTGTGCCCACTCTGCCTGCGCCCGTCCCCTGCTCACACTCCTGTCTCTAAAGACTCTTCAGGTCCTCCCCACAGTCGGCTTCCCTGTTTGTCCACCCACCTTCTCTTCCTGTTGTTGTCTTGCTTCTTTCCCATCCTCCTGATTGTGTGGACACCCGGAGCCACATTCCCCAGCTGTAGGCCCTGACTGGACAGTGCTCTGTGGCCTCAGGGCTCACCCCCGCCTTCTTCGGTGCTCCCTCCCACCGTCCTTAGGTTCTCTCCCCGACCCCCTTCCCTCACCTGCTTGCTAAGCGCTGGAGGCACAGGGAAGGTTCCCAAGGCTGCACTGTGCCCTGCCTGTAACTTGCACGTGGACGTCCCGAGTCCCAGGAGGATGGCTTTGGACAGCACCAGGGTCCTCCAAGAGGTGGGTGAGCTGAAGTGAGGGCAAAAGTGGGTTCTGGTGCACTTGGCCCGTGTCCTCGCGAGGAGAGAAGATCTGGGCAGAGCCTCAGAGGGGGAACTGTGACTGAAGAGAGGCAGGGAGAGGGCAGCCACCTGGGAGCAAGGAGGGGGATCCTCACGGCCCCGGAAGGAGCACCAAGAGGAGGATCCTCATGGCCCCGGAGCACCGTGCTCACACCTCGAGTTCAACTCCAGGCTCCAGAACCCTGAGGAAATAGCTTTCAGTCTAGGTCTCTCAGTCTTTTGCACCTTGTCCCAGCAGCCTAAGGAAACTGATTCAGATGCCCCCTGTCCTCCAGGCCTACAGGGTCCTGCCTAAGTGGGACAAAGATGCAAGAGAGCCCCCCAGGGCAGCCAGATGCCACCCTGAAGCAGGCTGGAGGGCCGACAGCCCTAAAGGGCCTCCCGCAGGTGCAGGGAAGGCCTTGGGGGAGACAGCATGGATGTCTCTGGTTCTGAGATCAGCAAGAAGTTTCCAGAAGGCATTTGGGGGGGTGTCTCTGGACAGCCGAACCAGGGCCAGAGTAACCAAGACTGAAATACCTCTCTGGCCAGTTTGATTGCTGTAGGTGAACGGAGCACTCAGGATGTATCTGTGAAGCCTTCAGGCCTGACTTTATAAACATTCTTCCTCCTTCCCAAGAAGGATCCCAAGCCTCTGATTCTGTGGCCACATGCAGCCTGGGGCGTGGGGGTGGGGTGGAGGCGTGTCTTTTGAGGAAATCCTCTTTGAAGCCAGAGCAACTGAAATATCAGTTAAGGTGAAAAACTAAACTGGCTGTTAATTCCTTCTCTGAGCTATCTTTCAGTCATGGTTAAAAGGATTAATTCTTCAAAGCAAGCAGCCTTGTTTGCTAAATCACTGCAAGAGACTCGAGCATCGCCGGGGAGCAGGACAGCTGGATTTGAAGTTGTAGGCGGAAGCCAAGCGTGGTCCGAGCTTCTGCATGCGGCTTCATTCTGGCACTTTTCCTCCGTGTCCTCGTCCCCAGCATTTGCTCCTCAGGTTGCTACCCTTCTGGCCACACACCCACTCTAATTTGAGCCATTTTCCCAGTGACATTCATTTTCATTCCCCCCCTCGAAAGTTCTTCTGCCATATGCTCATTTAATCCCAGTTGTGGTGCCTGAACATCTTGTGTACTCAGTGCTTGGTCCCCCGAGGCTCCGTGCAGCTGAGTGCTGAGTGACCCATGAAACCATGTCAATCGCGGCGGGCAGCTCCTGATAACTTGGGTCTCTCGTTCCTGATTAAAAATAGTACAAGTCCAGAATTTTTTTGCACCTTAAATAGTTATGTCAGACGGTTTGATTGCTCCCGTGCTACATCTTGCTTAAGGACCTGTTAGGGTGAAATATTGCTGTGGTTTGAATGTTTGTGTCCCTCCAAAATTAATGTCATACTGACTCCTCCAGGAGATGGGCCTTGCTGCGAACTACTGCATCTCAGGGCTCCCCCTGCATGAGTGGAGTTGACAGGCCCCAGAGAGCTGTGTGTTCCCTTTGTGTCCCTGTGTGCCATTGATGAAGCAGACAGCAGTCCCTCTAGGCACCAGATCCGTTGGTGTCTTCATGTGGACTTTCAAGCCTCCAGAACAGTGAGAAATATTATTTAATCTATTATTTAAAGATCACTCAGCCTAAGGTATTTTGTTACAGTAGCCCAGAAGGGACCGAGGGAGCTGTATAACACGTTTTCAGAAACTTGGTGTCTCTGAGTACAGGAGCCCAAATTTGGAACTAGCAAGTGAGGCTGAAAGAAGTGATGCCCAGTGTCAGAAACGTTAATGTTTTAATTCCTCATAACCAGAACTAGAAGTTTCTCAGGCCCAGCAGTGGACAAGAGGCTGCGGTCCCCACCAGGGAGCATCGAGGCATGCTTGCTTACCCGCGTGCTCCTTGTCAGTTCCTAGCCCTCTGTTCTGCATCTCCCTGCCTGGCACAGTGGAGGAGCAGGGGTCAGGGCTAGCGTGCCTTCCCTGCCTGGTGGCACTGTGTTCCTGTCTCCCAGGGAACGGGGGGGCTGAGGGAGGTCTGGGGTAGAGCCGTGGCCTGTCACTCTCTGAGAGACTGTGAAGCCCTCTGTGTTCTCTGTTCAACCACATCATCCGCTCACCCCCTCCTTTCCGTGGCTCCCGTCATGGGCAGGGCCTCCCACGCACTCCTGGGCTTCTGAGCTCCCTACAGGTGCTGGTTTCCTGTGGGGTGTCATGACCACTTCCAGTGGCCTCTGCCGCTGAGAGGGGGTGGCATCAGCTTTGTTGCTCGTCCAGCCGGAGGTGGTGGACCCAGCTGCGAGTTCAGATCCTTGATGCCACTGGTGGAGCGTGGGATGCTGGTTTCCAATTTGTATTTAATTTTTAAATAAAGCTGTGCTGGGCTTGTGGACACCTCTAGGGCTGTCGTTGGCTCTCTCTGTATCCGATTTCTCCTCTCCCTCGTGGACCTGACAGACTCTCCATTCCCACAGCGCCCTGCGCCGAGCTCTCTAAACTCTTACCTGCACCTCCTCTCTCAGCCCCTCAGTTCCATCCCCGTCCTGTGATTCTAGCCTCCACTCTCACACAGAAGCTCATTTTTAGGGTCACTTGCGGTGCAGGCCTCCCTCCGTCCCTCCCTCCCTGTTTGTCGAAGGCTTCCTGTTGATAAAGGCGCTGCGTGGACCGGACCGAGGGACCTTGAGATTCGTGGACAGCTTCCCAGTGTGTGTCCTGTCTCTGCCTTTCTCAGTCCTCACCAGCGCCTCATTTGTGACAGACCCCTGCTGGCAGCGACACACAACTCTGGGTGCTTCATGCAACGTCTTTTCTGGGAGTCTGGATGTTGGTCCTGTTCTTCCCACAGGTGCTGCTCCCGGTTCTGCCGTCCTGATTACCAGCTGCTTTTGAGAGAAGCTCTGTCGCCTCCTTTGTAGCTGTGCTTCCGGGTCAGAGGGCACTGTGACCGACATGGGCAATGCCTGTGCTCCATGTGCACAGAAACTCTTCTTCAGAACCAGTGCAGCCACATGGCTTCTCTTGTGACAACCGGGGTTTGATGTCTCTGCACGCATGAGGCCGGGACTATGAATTCTTCCTAAATTCAATCAAATAATGAGGATCAAAATGAAAAGTTTTTTGGAAACTATTTTTTTCCTCATGTTAGTATATTTTTTAGTGTTCTGTTGGTAGTGATTGTGAGGAACAACAGTCCTACTCAAGTATAATATTAAAAATTATCAAGAAAAGCTTTTACTCAGGAAGTAAGAATTAGAAGAGAATGGTCAACTCTAGGAAGACACGCAGTTGCTCAAGGAGGGGTGAAGTGCCTGGTTCCCGAGGTCTGTGCTCTGGTGCCTTCCAGGTGTCACATTGGGACTTTATTAGAGGGATGGGCACAAGCTAAGAGTTACCTGAGTGGCCCAAGATTGGCTTATGGACAGTCTAAACACAAGGGAAATTTCAGGCAATAGTGACCTTGAGGGTCAGATGTGGCTAGTCCTGGCCTCTCACCCAAGTCCCCGTGCTGGCACGAGCTGCTACCTGGACCTGGGTTGGGGACTTGCAGGGACTAGCGAGGGGCTTCCTTCTGATGATCTCACTTTCAGGAACTTAGGTTAAGGAAATAACACACAGGATGTTTCCTGTGGCATCATTTAGAATTTGACAGGGTGGGAAAGACCTTAATATCTAGCAAGGTGGAATTTGTAAAGCAAGTTATGGTAGATGTATAAATAAATACCATGCCAGTGATCGACCCATATTTATTGAAATGGAAATCCATGTGTTGGGCTGGGGATGTGGCTCAAGCGGTAGTGCGCTCGCCTGACATGCGTGCGGCCCGGGGTTCGATTCTCAGCACCACATACAAACAAAGATGTTGTGTCCGCCGATAACTAAAAAATAAATATTAAAATTCTCTCTCACGCTCTCTTTAAAAAAAAATAGAAATCCATGTGTCACATATTGCTAAGTTTAAAGAAAATCTGATCACGAAAGAGCCTATAGGTATAAATACATTTTTGGGTAAATTTGCAAAGGTATAGATATAAACAAAAAACTACATGTGTGTATATGTATAGGAAAAATCTGCAAGTGTTAATGAGGGGTATCACTCAGGGAAAGAAGTGTTAGTTCACTTTCTTCTTTGTGTTTTGTTTATTATCTGATTTTTTTTTTCTTTTTTAAACAAGATGACTGCTAGTTAATTACACAGAGGAAAGCCCTGCAGCTGTTGGTCTTATCTGGCAGGCGCAGGTCTATTTCCAGGACTCTGAACTCTCTTGCTTCTCCCTTCCTGACTGTGATCAGAGCTCTGTGAGCTTCGTGCTCTGGGCTCCGTGTTCTGGAACTGACCTACAGGGCTCGCCCAGCGTGCTCTCTGCCTTTTCAGTTTCAATGCTGCTCCTTGGTATTGTTGGCTGGCTCCTGTCCTTGAGTCCTGGCCTTATCATCTGCCAGCATTCCAGTTCTTCCAGTACCATCTCACCCTTGTTGGTTTTCCCTGGATGGACATGTGATCTGGGGTTCTGGGAGCCCTGACACCTACTCACAGGTGCTCTGCAGAGTCACCATCCTGCATCTGTTGCCAGAGTATGGCTACCTCACTGCCCACCTGCTGCATGCTTGGGATATGCATGTGCCCATAAGGCTGGGCCGCCTCTCAGCCCCTATGGGGGCCTACCCCCCACCATCGCTGTGCCTGCTGTGCTGCAGGTCCTCTTCCTGATCTAGCCTGCACCCTCCTGCCTGGTGACTGTCCATTTTCAGCTATGAATCCTGGAGTTTCCACCACTGTTGGTCTCTAGGCAAACCAGGCCGAACCTGATGTGTGTGTGCAGCTGTCAATAAATGTGGATGTATCTGGGAATTCCATGGGAACCAACGATGTGCTGGGCTCAGGAATCATTTAGAGAATCATTTAGAAAGGTGTTTTTGGATCACAAATCAAAAACAGTTTGACAGTTTGAGGTGGGGTCTTTGAGAGGTGACTGGGCCATCAGGGCTGCTCCTTTGCAACTGAGGTTAGATGCTCTTGTAAAGGGGCTTCCCAGAGAAGGTGGGTCCCCCCTGCCCTCTTGCCCTCCACTATGTGAGGACACAGCAAGAGGGCCCCCACCAGAGCCTGGAACCTTTATCCTAGACTTCCCAGCCTCCAGAGCTGTGAAAATGGATTTCTGTTCTTCGTAAATCATCAGTCTATGAATTATTGGTGGCATCCTGTCTCAGGGATAGAAAGTCCTTCTGTATTCATTTCCATTCATGGAGATTTTGGGGAGACATAATTCAACTCATTATAGTCCACTCTCTGGCCCCTAAAAATTTACCTTCTTATCTCAGGCAAACACATGCCCATCCATTCTATTGGCCCACACGAGGCTCTGTGTGAGCCTGTCTGTGAGTAGGCTTTCCAGATGGTCTATGGTTTGCGGAATGCTGTGCATCTTGAACTCTTCTGATCCCTACAATCCCAGGCAGGAAAACCAGGCCTGACGCAGATACGGAAGATTTTTTTAAAAATCATTGTTAATATGGAAGCAAGGCTCGGGAGCCTAGGGGGGAAGTTGAAGGTTGCAGAACTTGGGGCTGCTGGGGCAGGTCATGGTCCCTCCAGGCACCTTCTTAGCACTCGTTTGTCTGTGTCTTATCTAGAGGAGGTGATCTGTCCACGTGTGGCCGCGGGACTGGAGTGGTTCTTCAGGTGGGACCCTGGCATGGCACCCTGCACGACGGGTGAAAGCCAGGAACCTGAAAAGTCAAGACTTGCCCGGAAGCCGCCCTGTCTGGGCTCTCAGAACCATCTTCCCTCTTGTCAGAGGGTCTGTGTCTGACCTCAGGGACCCCAGGCTGACGTCAGTGCACGCTGAGTCTGTCTAGGCCTCCTCCCTGCCCAGGAGCATTGGGAGGCCATTTCTGCTCATCCCTGCAGTGCCCTCCGCTCACTTGGTCACACCGTTGGGTCACACCTGGACTGGGTAGGACTCCGTCCCTTGGTGCAAGGTGGCTGCTTTTTCCTTTGGCTGGACAGAGTGTCCTGACCAATGACAGCCTCCAGCTGCTCACAGGAGGTTGCTTTTTCCGAGCGACACCTTCATGACTATTTCCACTGTGGTTAGCTTCACCTCCGTAGGTAAACAGAGCATGAGGTACAAGCAAAACTGACCCAACAGGCGGGGCAAACAGCACTCCAGGTGAATGACCAGTGAATGACCACTGGGGCGCTCTTCCTGCCGGGGCCAAGATATTTTTTTGGCAGTCACTGCATGCAATTTATTTAAAATCATTTTTCCTCCATGTTTTTATTCGCTCCCCTTTTAAAATTTATTTCGTAGAACAATACTATGTCTCCAGTGTCAAATAATTGATCCAAATGCGTTTTCTTGTTTAGAGTCCATTTGCAAGGCAAAAATAATTTCTCAGATGAAAATCAGGCTTTAGAAATTTTGCTGCTGTGTTTTAGTTATTAGAAGTGGCACTAACAGAAAATTGTAAGTTATGCAATTGTAGCGTTTAAAGCTTATTAAAGCCATGCTTTACTACAAAAGCAAATTTTGGGTATCGCAAATGGGACTTAGTTATTTTGTATCCCTACATAGTCCACAACCTTGTGCAGAGCTCCTTAAAGACGGCTTACCAATAGTTAGATCCCACAATGATACTCAATCGTTGAGCACCCAGGAGCTTCCGACTGCTGGTATAATGTGATTTCTTGTTTTTTCTCTCTTACTAGACAGCGGACAGGGGGAAAAAGTGAAGAATCGCCCATCAAAATTTTGAAAGACATGCTTCATCTCCTTGTCTGTCCTTCCGTTCTCTCCGTGGTTTACCCTGTCCCTCTATCTATGCAGCTCTGTGTCCCGGTTTCCTCATCTGGGCCTGCATCATACGATTGTTGGAAGATGAAGTGGAACAACACACATAATGGATTAATGTGAACACGAATGCCTGGCATGCAGGAAGTTAAGGGCTCATGTTAGGCTGTGTAATTAATAATTCCATTAGCAACCCAGGTCAAGTTGGGTCCTGCTCCTTAGAGGCGATGCTCAGGAGAGCCCACTTTATGTCAGCCTGGGCCTTCCGTACCACCACGTGTCTCCAGGATAGTGTAGTGCTTGGAACTGTGTCACCAACTGGGAATGACTGGCTAATTGGCTGTTCCTGTTTCTTGGAGTCTGAGGGTCATCCAATCATCCTGAAGCAAAACCCGCTTAGGGTGGCTGGGATAACTATAGTCTGACACCTTCCAGCCATGCACTGGGAGATGAGGTCCTGGCACAAACTGCACATTTTGATCATTTTACACAAGACCTCTCAAATATTAGGACTTGAGCCTTTATGTCAGTGGTATTAGTATGCACATGGTCATCTGTGTTATAGTGCTCATGATTGACAGCAACACCTGCCACCCTTTCTGTGGTCTGAGTTCATGAGGTTGATGGTGCTGACTGTGTGGAGACCCTCTTTCCCTCTATTTCTTGGTGTTTCTCCCAAAGCCATGGACACTGGGAAAATGCTTTGTCAGATGGAGGAGGAAGGCCCTCTGGCCCCCACTGATTTTCCAGTAGCAGCATCTACCACACACCCAAGGCCCTTCTGCCATGGAGCAGGGATTGCATTATAAACACACAAGGTGTTTGAGTGTCTGTCACACACTGGTCCTAGGGAAGGACAACTACAGGATTTGCAGAGAGGCTTGGGTCATGGTTCCTCAGAGGTGAGAATCGCAGTAGTACCTGAAGCAAGCTCATTCTCTGACAACGTGCAGCTGCCTCTCCCAAACCACACATTGCCAAAGTTGTTAGCAAGTCCCTCCTGGGACATGTGTCAGTTTCGTTTGTAGTAAGATGGTGAGTGGGGCCTTCCTCGTGCAGCTGGGACCCACGAATGGAAACAGGAGGTGTGAAGTGCTCCCGTGCGCACAGAGGGCCCTCCTGGCACCCCCCCCCATGCCCAGCCTCGGGCTCTGTGGGAAGGGAAGGGCCGAGGAGGGGAGGCCTGGGGGCTGGGCTTCTGGGCTATGTGGCAATGTGTGGTGAAAGGGTCCTCTTCTCCCTTCCCATAACAGAGGCTGTCCCTCATTCTCTGAAGTCATGGGCGGTGCCCAGGGGTGACGAGTGACGAAAGTACATGCAGGACCAGGGGCCTGACCTCTGGCAGTCCTGAGGCCCAGCTGGGGCTTCTGTCCAAGGGGAGTCTGGGAGATTGACATGGGTTCTTGGGGCTTTGAGGACATGTGACCACTGAACTGCTGTCTGTTTGGGTCTGGATGTTTCTGAAGGCAGGAGGCAAGCTGGAATCCTATTGTGTGTCTGGGAGAAAGGTTGGGTGGTCCTCACCCTATCAGGATTTCTAAGGTCACCGGCGGAGATGGAGGAGAATGGGGATGGGGGGAGGTGGCAGCTGCTGGAGGCTCGGGACCCTCGGGAACACCAAGAGGAGGCCTGGCTTCCCTAGCCCGAGAGGCAGGGAGGAGCTGAACACTGTTCTCTGGAAGCCACAGGACCCTCACTAGGAGAGCGCCCTGTAGCAGAGGGTGCCAGCGACACTCGTCACCTCGAGGGGCCAGGTCCCTGGCTCCTCGCTGTCCGGTGTGCCTGGGCTACTCTTCTCCACATCCCCAGCTGGTCCCCTGAGTTCAGGGCTGCTGACGTGGGGCCTCCTCACAGGTGTGCTCCTGCCACTTCACCACAGAGCCGCTCATCTCCAGGACCGAGGGCCACCAACCCAGGCTCTGCATCTGCCTTCCCTGGAATCTGCCCCACGGTGGACACTGGAGACTAAGGTCCAAGAGGAGGAGAGCTTCTGTCCAGCACCACTCTGTCCCCTCTGCTCAGCAGAGAAGGTGGGGTGCTCTGGGTGCCCTAGATGTCTATCAGAGGAGAGGAGCCACGTTGAGCCTAGGGGGCCTCGGTGCCTCCTCCACGCTCAGGCCATGAGTCAAGGCAGACAGTCCCCAGGGCTCAGTGTCTTCTGTCTGCGCCAGACCCATTGCCTGTCCTCCTCTGGCCTGGCCCTGGCCATGGGCTTAGTGGTTAGGCAGGTCCTGCTGGGGGGCAGCTGATGACAATTGAGGAGAGGGAGTTGGGGACCCATGGATCTTGCCCCGTCCCTGCTGGGCTGGGCAGGGCCGAGTCCAAGGGCAGGGAAAGACCATGGCCCCAGTCTATCTGACTTCTGTTCTAGCTCCCATCACCAGTGGTCTTGGGCCATGAGGCCACCTTGGCTGCCTTGGCCCTCCCTCAGTGTGGTACTGTCTTGGTGGACTGTGGGTCAATGGTGTTACACACCTTGGTGATGTTGGTGGCTACAGGTGTGACATAAGGGCCTGGGGCTGATCCAGGTGGGTCCATGTGGGAGGATCGTCCAAGCCCAGGGGCACAGCAGGGAGCCAGCGTGGCTGGGTTGCAGGGCTGCCCACCACATCGTCCGGTGGGTACTGAGGAATATGGGGTGTCATTTGGAGCAGGGGTGGGGAGGGGAGGCTTGGGTGATGAACAGGCTGGAAAATCCGATTTTGTGTTTCTTTCTCCTACGTACAAGACGGTTACCTGACAGGCTCATCACTGGGGCGTTTGCATTTGCTTCAGAGTGGCTTGGCCCTTTCAGACGTGATTGGCCACTCAGGAGTACGAGAAGCAAACCCAGGAAAGATGGATCCAGCCGTGCTCTCCAGTGGAGTGCTTCCAGGATAAAGTTTACTGTAAATGCGTCCCTGCTTCCAAATGCAATTCTGCAGATGCACTTGGATTTCACAGCCATTGATCAATAATTCATTTGGCTTGTGACTGCCGAGGACATGATTTAATATGTCCAGCTAAATTATGTTCCCCCAGGAACACTCATGCATACCAAAGGAAAAAATCACAATTACCATCGTGCCACCCCTGACTGAAGCCAGCCTGCATGTGGCCTGGGCTTGCTGTCCTGGGAGAAGGAAGCCTTGAGGTCCACAGTGCAGGGTCTGGGTGGGTCCAGAACCACCGAGGGCCTTCCAGTAGCCCCACCTGTCGAGAGCACCTGGACCCCCAAGCCCACCCCAGCTCAGGACTGCGGGGGCAGCGGCAAGCACTGGAACACCTTCCTCAGTTCACCCTTGACCATGGAAGCTGCTCATTCTCTGAGCTGCCCTCCTGGTTCCCAGGAGGTGACAGGCGTTGGGTGAACCAGCAGTAGTGGCCAGGCACATATCTGAGGCTACCTTGGCCATGGGTTTGTGACTTGAAATGTGAACATTACAAGGCTTGGTGTCTATTGAAAAAGGAGTCTGGCCGCCAGGGGTCCGTGAGACCCCCTTCTGGGGACGAGCTGGAATGCAACACCTCCTCCAGTCTCACTGTGGTTAGACACTGGGACGTGCGGGACACTGTGGTCAGACACTGCGAGTCATGCAGGACACTTTTTTCCCCTCATGGGGGCCGGGGGAGGAGTCCCCTCCTTTCTCTGCTGCCACTGTCCCTGAAAATAAAAAGTAGTATTTGGGAGCGCTGGCCTGGCCTCAGACTCCCTGGTTCAAATCACAGCTTCATCACTCACTGTGATGAGGTGATCTTTCAAGTTACTTAATCTCTCTGTGCTTACTTCTGTAACAGTCGTATCATTTACTCCTGTGGTTGTTGTGAAGGTTAAATGAAGTCTAGTGTAATTACACTCTTAGTGTACTCCTTGGCAAATGCTTACAATAAAATAAAGTTTTAATAATGTATATTTATTTTTTTTTATTATTATTGCTATTTTCACCAATGGTTTCCTAATAGGTCACCACTCTTCTTTCTATCCCAGCCAGTCCCTGCTCGTGCCTCCATCAGCCACACTGATGGTGTGACTCCACTGCAGCTGGAGACTCTGTCTCTCAGCAGTCAAGTGGGAGGATGCTGAGGGAGGGCATGGCGGGGCCAGGTCCCTGGCACCTGAGTTAGAAGTGGCACACATCACTCTTCTGCCCATTGCATGGCTCAAAGAGTCAGGTGGGCCTGGGAAACCATGAAGGCTTGAAGGGCAGGCTCTCTGTGGGACCAGAGACGAAGACAAGAAGAACTTGGTGATATGCTCTGGTCTCTGAGCTGGAGGACAAGGACATAGATGGCTGGTCAGAGGAGCAGGAGGTACTGTGGGTGGAAACCAGGCAGACCATGGAGGCTGGACGGCCCTGCAGGCTGCTTGCATGAGCTGCCTTTTAGGAAGTCTTAGGCTCGGGAGCAACTCTATAGCAAAGGAGGCTGGTGGGGTATGAGTGCAGGAAGTCTCAGATCCCTGCTGCTGCTGTAACAAAATCACCACCCCCTGAGGGCCTCAACAGCACTCAGGTTGGTTCTGCTACCGTCTGGAGGCTCGAAGTAAAGTCCAAGAGGAGCAGGGCTGCGGTTCTTCTGGAGGCTGCGGGGAGAGCCTGCCGCATGCCCTTTCCTCTGCTAGAGGCCTCCTGTGCCCTTGACTCAGAGTCCCTCCCTCTTTCCTCTTTCTCACCCACCCGACCTCTTGCTTTGCCGGCACGGGGACTCCTCTCTCTCCCACTGTAGTTCTACTGCCACCTCTTATGTGAGCCCCTGTGTTGACCTGAGGCCATCCAGGTAATCTGGAATAAAGTCCCCACTCCTCAATTAATTGCCACTGCTGGTCCCTTCTGCATGTCAAGTGGCATGCTCACAGGCTCCAGGGGTCACTGGCCACAGGGAGCAAAGAGGAGACAAGAAAACAGGGTCCCGGAGTGCAGGGGGTAAGGAGAAGGAAACGGGTCTGAGGTCCACTTGGGGCAGGGTCCACAGGTGCCGCCATCCACAGGCTCTGGGAGGGGATGGAGGAGGGAGGAAGGAGATGCCCATGTTTCTTGCTTGGATGTCACGTAGGAATAATGACCAAACCAATTCCAAGGGTCTATTTGGCAACTAATGATGAGTAAAAATTCTAAGACTGCCTGTAATTTATAAGGTCTATGACAAGGAGAGAACCCTTAATTATAAACTGGTTATCACTGGTTATTACACACTGATTTTGCCTGAATCATTAATTAGCAAATGAATCAACAGCTGCTGCTATTTCACAAACAAGCTATTCTGAAGTATTTTTTAAACAGTATCATGCTGTAAAAAGGAAGATCCATAAAGGTGAAGATTGGGAAATATTTCTTGGAATTATTTTATGTTTCAGGGCATATTTTAAAGAATCTATTTGAGAACTATCAACTTTCACTGAGAAGGCTAAAGTAATGGCTGAGCTACAACGAATTAAACCATTTAATTTAAAAATTGATGTGGACTAAGTAGTGCACTTTCCACTATTTCAAGACACTGGAGATTTTCCTTCCTCCTCAGTGGCCATGGGCCGACCGTCCACTTCCATCTTCCTATGTCTTTCTCCTTCCCTCTGTCACAGTTATCCTTTGCTGCCCATGAACTACCCTGTCGGGTGGTGGGGACAGGCAGGGAGCCCATGGTGATATGTGGGCAGGGCTGCCCTAGGGCTCTTCTGCCTCATGAGGTGGGCTGGGACTGCTCAGGGCATTCCTCTGGCAGATCCTAGGATCAGGACCCTCTAAATGGCTCACTCACATACCGAGAGCCTGGGAGAGTGGCTCATGGCGTGGGGCTCATCTGGACCCTCTCCTCCATGTCCTCTGAAAGCTTCTTCCAGGTGGTCTCCCCAGCGGGAAAATTGAGGTTTCTTACATAGCAGCTTGGGATCCAAGGGATCTAGGCAGAAACTTCTAGCTCTCCTCAGCTGATCTGGGATCTTGCCTGGTATAAGGTTGCCAGTGTTAGCTAATAAAACTAGAGAATACCCCGTCCAATTTGAATTTTAGATAAGTAACAACCATTATGCATCTGCGTCTGTCTCAGACATTGCATACTCCCTTGTGTTGAATAACCGTGTGGTGGTTATTCAACTGGAATTCACTCTGAGCAGAGTTCCCTGGGTCTTTTCTGACCATCGTGGCCTGGAGCATGTTTCACCAACTTGTATCTGTTACAGCAGCCACAGATCCAGGGAGGGCAAGGAACCCAGCTCTCCATGATGGAAGTGTCAAAGACCATGTGGCTTTCTATCCTTTGCCACTCAACTACAGCTCCTGGGCTTTGCTCACCCTCTAGGACATAGAAACTGCTAGTGCCAAGGCTCTCTGTGCCCTTTTTAAATGGCCTGATGTTCCCTTTGCTTTAAATCACAATAAGCATAACACAGCAGGCAACATGGTTCACGGTGGAAAGATCCAGATAGTTCTAAGCATCAGTCCTGTGTCCCCAAGGCAAGTACCTTAATCTCTGAGCCTTTTCCCCTGGGTGTACGGTTATCACCAGCATTACCATTTGGTTGCAGCAGGACCAAAGCAGGTAATGAACAGATGGAGAACAGCACTGGACCACAGGCCTGTTCTCCGTCAGCAGCAGCTGCCACTCCTGTCATGGTTGTGCTAGCAGGTGCCAGAGACAGGAAGTGTGGATTGGCAATGCCAGGTTTGTGCACGGATCCACTGCCCTGCTCCGGAGCTCTCCGGTTGCTCTGAGTGCTAAGTGCTGACCACGGCTCATTGACAGTGGGAGGAAGGCAAAATGGCTCTCATGGTCCTTCTCCAAGGATCCCTGCAGAGATGGCATTTTACATACTTATTCTGTTATATTAGGGTTGGTGACCATGGTAAGGAAGGACTGGAAGGGGCAGTCCCTTCCCAGAGACAACAATTTTCTTTAACCCTAACCCCAGCCTCTCGACATATCCTTAATTGCCACAATTGTGGACATGTTGACTGTTTCCGTATTTCACATGTTTTCTGCCCATCGCATGCTGCAGATTAAATACAGCAAGACCATCGCCGTGCACAGAGCATGTTTCCAGCCAGGCGCGGTGGCACTGTGTTCCCAGTGACCCAGGAGGCTGAGGCAGGAGGATCACAAGTTTGAGGTCATTCTTGGCAACTTAGCAAGGCCTTAGCAACTTAGTGAGATCTTGTCTCAAAATAAAAAATAAAAAAAGAAAGGGGCGGCTGGGGTTGTGGCTTGGTGGTAAAGCACCTCTGGGTTCAGTCCCTCCCCAGTAGGGAAAAAAAAAAGTGCATTTCCGTGTGGTCGGTCTGGTTGTAATTTTGGAGCTCACACACATACCCCAGGCTGACACGTGCTCCTGCTCTTCCCCCTGAGCTCCACCTGGAGTGAGTACGCTTTAGGCCCCTGGGAGGAGACCTGCAGGTTTACTTGGATCAACTTAGATACAGGCAAAATATTTGACAAGATGCATTTTGAAAAATAAAAGTGTGTTTTAGGGCCCGTCATAGCCTATAAATCCACTCAGATGAAAGGCCCTATGTGTAATAAAAATGTCTCATTTAAGAAATTAAATGATCCTGTCATTTGTCACAAGGATTAATAGAATTTTAAAATGGGATGAGCTCAAATGAAGCTGGTGAGTCACAATGGCCACTCACATATGCAGTATTCCTCAGATAATTATTAATTAACACACCAGAAACTATTTTAATGTAACATTATGGTGCAGATTTAAACACCCAAATGGAAAATGCTTCTTATTAAGGTTTCTCATCCTTTCTTAAAATTAAAATGCTAAACCAATTAAAACCAAAGGTACTTTAAAAACAGTTTGCTTCCAAACAGATTTTTAATATATGCCAAGCCGAGTAGGAGCCTAGAGCTACTTTTTTTTTTTTTTTGCTAGAGTCAGAAATCTATTAAAAATGGAATTTCTAATAGACGCCCGCAGCCTCTCTTCCCTGTGTAACCCATGTGGCAAAGCCACTAATGCCACTGATGGTGCAATTTGGAGCCAGTCGTGTGTCTTTTAAGAGCATGGGTCCAACTTTCTAAAAGGCCAATCAGCATCATGACTGTGTGGCTTTGAATGTCTCCAGTGCTTCCATTGCTCCTGGGGTACACCGCAACTTCCTCACATGACCTGGGAAGCCTTCCACGACCTGGCTGGGTCTGTCTTTCCTCCTTCATCTCGTTTTGGACGTCTTGTTATTTCAGGTTGTGGTCTGAACATGGCGTCTCCTAAGCTGCTGAGTTAGTGCAGGGATAGTGAGAGGTGAGATGACCGCACTGTGCGAGCTGCGACCTAACCGTCCATCCTAGTGTGAAATGACCCGCTGGTGGTGACTGCAGGCAGGCTGGGCGTGACTGGGGGAGGTGGGTCTCTGGGGACTTGTGTCTGCCCTGAGGCCACTTCCCTTTCTCTGCTTCTGTGCTGCTGTGAGGGGGGCAGTGTCCCTCCTGCACACCTCCTCCAGGAAGTTTTCCCTCACGTTGGGCCCAGAGCAATGGACTGTGCAGACCTGGGGTTAAACCTCGGCACCGGGAGCCAAGGGAGACTTCTTTCTCTCTGTTGTTCTTGTTGAGTATTTTGGTCACAGCGATGCAAAGCTGACTAACACGTTGTATTTCAGCCATTTTCTAATTCTGTGTGTGTGTGTGTGTGTGTGTGTGTGTGTGTGTGTGAACATGCCAAACTTGTTTCTGGCTTAAAGAAGTTTTGTATTTTCTATTCCTTCTGGAATGTTCCTACCATAAATTGTCACATAGCCTGTTCCTTCTCACCATGCTGGCTCTGATCTGTCCTGTGAAACATGATTTTAGTCTAACACATTATTCTGTGGTATATTCCTAAGGGCACACACATCACGCCTTGCAAATATCTTCATGTTTAGGTCCTTGTTTATAATCCATCCCTTCAGCTAGACAGCAAGCTGCATGAGGGAAGGTCTTCTTTTCCTGTTCTAGTCTGTGTGCTCCGTATCTACATGGAGCCTCAAGAAACACTTGCTGAATAAACACAGGCACTTGTGTCCCTGGAATTGCAGCAAAAAAATGATTCCAGAAGAATGAGGTGAAAAAGAGGCAAGGGTTTTGACGGAAGTTGCTGGTGTCTCATTGAGAGACCATGAAGAAATAAATAGACAAAAGGATGTGGGCAGGATGTGGGCAACACATACAATATGCTCAGCTCATCTCTGGATCAAAGAGAAAGAAAAAGAAAGAATTATCACCCTGAAATAACAACGGCGACAGCCTCGGGGCTCGGGAGCGAGCCCTGATAGGAAATGGGGGCTGACGTGCCTTTCAATATGAACCTTTCTTCTTTCTCTTTAAGGCCCACTTTATTTTCTTTCTAGGTTTGGAAGTCTTCAGGAACAATCTTGGCCCATGTTCTCCTGTTTCCTGCTCCTCACAGCTGACGTTGATTCTCAAGCCAGCGTGAACAGCGGCACCTCTGCGGAAGGGCACGGTTGCCCTGTGGCCATGTCCCCTCCTTTGCTGGTCAGGGCCTCACTCCCTCACCTCTGCTCCCTTGATAATGAGCAGCTTCTGGAACCCAGGGTTCATCTGACCATGTGTTGATGGACCTCATAGTCTTGTGAATCTTGCTGGGGTTCTAGAGGGACGTTTTGTAGGGAAATGATTATATGAAGAGTCTTGGAGAGAGGATATGTATGTATTTTCCATATTTTAAGCTTGTGAGTGACTTTTTCCCTCCTATGTCTAAATTATTCTCCCATATGTATCCTGAAATCATGAATTTGTGGCTGATTTATAAGGAGGGTCTAAGCCAGCTAACAAGTAGCATGGGTGGACATAACGATGTTCAAAATGGTGCGTAGAAGGGCTCAGTGTATGGCATCTGTTAACAACAACAATAATAAGTGTAAATAAAATGTCTAAAGAATAGTAAAGCTTTATCATGGCTCTTTTCGTTGGCTCAAAAGATCAATAGCAATTATTACAGTTCTCTCGTGTGGCTCTAATATATTTTAGAAAAAAATAGAGACAATCTATTTATCTATATATGAGTATATACTTTGTGTAATACAATTATTTAATCGGCAATTCAGCAAACCTGTAGGGAATGTCTCTTTATTCCAGGCCCTTGCGGGGCCCTGGGGCAGGTGACCCTGGAGGAGGTCAGCCCTGCCCGCGGTTGCGCCTTCATTGGGAGCATTTTCTGCCACTTCACTGTGCTCTGAAGGTTTAAAAGTAAAATTTCTAATGGAAAAGTGTTAGAGTCTGTAAACAAGTCTGGATGGCGCCTGGCATTTTGCCAGAGGGAGTGGTTTGTGAAGTAACGCCAGCGAGCCATTAAGTGTGGAGATTCCTTATGGGTTGACTGCTGTATCTAGTTTATGCTAATTAGATAAGCTGTGTGGAATGTATATATACCCCTCCTGTCCTACAATAAACGGCTTCCACTCCTGCTGTATCAATGCACACAAGTTGTTCGTCACCCCCCGGTGATTTTGCTGCAGCCGGACTGCGGCAGAAAAGCATTGAGCAACCACTTGCTGTTCATTTTTAATAAAAAATTTGTCAAGAGAACAGTGACCCAGGAAAGAGTTTACGAAAGCAGAATGCTGAGGACATTGCCGTCTCCCTCACCCCTGAACAGTCAGGCGGGAACCCGGGATCCTGTAAGGGAAAGCTCCATCCAGGGGAGCCAGCTCAGGCTCAGGGAGGAACGCCCATCCCTCCATCCCCCCATCCCCCCATCCCCATGGGGAACGTGCGTCCTGGAAGTGCCCTGAGGGCTGCGTGGGGCCGCGTGCCAGGACCTGGGCTCTAGCTGCTGAGCTCTCCCAGGGCGTTGCAGGCAGCTTCCAGGGCCCAGGCGAGGTGCAGCAGCCCTCTGGGTCGTGCCCATTTTGCCTGCCAGAGCTTGGTTGAACCCTTGTCCCCTTTACTCTCAATCCCTAGGGACTGGGCCGAGCTGGACGTGTGGACCAGCAGCCGCTCCTCCCCTTGTTCACTGAGGAGCTTCGCAACTTCTCCCTGGGCAGGAGAGGGCCACTCGTCTGAGTTTGGGGAGGAGCAGAGCAATGGATGACCCACTGTCCGCCTTCAGGAACCTGGCCATGGGTTGCTCTGCATGTCCAGGTCGCACCTTGCCCTCCATCGCTGAGGGGAATGTTTGCCACTGATCACAACACCAGTGGACAAGTGCTTGGTCTTTCAGGCAGGCGTGTGTGACAGTTGAGGTGGGGACACTGGTGACACATAAGAGCAACCGCTGTTCTGCTGAGTTTGTCATGGGGCAGCCCGGCTGCTCCCAGGCTCCTCTGTGGTAGTGTCTCAGGGCTGGCGGTGTTGTGTGCCCAAGGCCGTGGGCGTCGGCCTGCCATACTGGCTGCTGACCACACGCCGAGAGATAACCATCTCCAGCCCCTCTGCCTGCCGTGGAGCTCGAAGCCACCTCTGGACACATTCTGGGTTCTGCGGTCTCAGGCTGCTAACTGTTTTCTAAACTCCGCTCTGCTTTGAAATGAAGCCTCCTCCCTTTTTGACTTTCAAAAATAATTGCCTCTGTACATGGAGTTTTCTGTGTTTTTATCACTTGGGGTTTGAGGCCATATATGCTGTCAGAAAACCTCTTTACCCTGCGCTTGTTTTGCAGTCTCTTTTATTCTTCTGTTGAATGCATGACCTAGTTTTCTTTCCTTTAAATTGGTAGCAAAGGAGACCAGGAACAAAAGAGCATTTTCAATAATTTCATGAGGATTTTCAGAACTGACTGAAACTTCCCGTTGGATTAGCCCATGGGAAATTTCGTCTTCTGTTAGTTTATACTGGATTTTCCAAATAACTTCCAGGCTTGAATATTTTGTTTTTTAGTATTTGATGCATGACATCATTTTACCCCAAAAAGTTAATGAGAGAAGTGAACCCAGAAACAGGTATGTTCTTTGAGGTGGTTTTTAATCTTTCTTAATACCTCCTCTCAGGTAGGTTTCTTGTCTGAATAATGTTGTTGTATTATACAAATTCATACTTTCCTTCCCATTCCCCATGAAATAATACTAATATTACTACTACTAATATTCACAGCATGAAGAGTTTACATCAGGATTACGGTTACTTTAGTTTGAACCCTCCTGGCCTCTGCTAGGGCAGTCTTCTATTGAGTCCTTCAACAACAATTCATTGAATCCTCACTGCAGCTTACGAGGGGCTGCTCTCCCCCAATGTCGGGGGAGAAGACGGAGGCCAGCTGTGCAAGGTCTGCCAGGTCATGTGCAGTCCAGTGGACTCCCTGCTGCCGTCTTCTTCTCAAGCCCACCATCATAACCTCAGGGTGCACTGAGGGATCACCCGCAGGTCGCCGTGCACCCAGCAGATCACGGATCACCAGTGCAACCTGGATGACCTCAAGGACCTTGCTCACCCATGGGGTCATCAAGCACCTGCAGAGCCGTGATGACCCCGCCCCCAGGTCTGTAGGCAGAGGGTTAGGCGCCCACTGTCTGCCAGTGTCTGCCAGCACACAAGCCAGGTTAGGCACTTATTTCTAGCACCCCTTTCCCTCAGGTGTACCAAACCCTGACCCTCATTTCTGAGATTAAAACTGCTGGAAAAGCTAGCGCTCCATCAGGACAGGTGGAGACAAGTCGAGCGGCTGGTCTCCAGGGAAGAGGCCACTGAGCCTGTGGGGTCCCAGCTTCTCCCGCTGCGGCTTCCTTTTGGATTCAGTAACACAGGCTCGAGGTCACAGTCTGTATCCAGAGCTGTCCCAGGGACCCTTTGTGGCCAGAGGTGCTGGGGTCACTAGGCAGGGGCTGTTCCCTTGGGCCCAGTGTTAGGAGTTGGAGGTGGGGTTCCCCCCCACACACACACACTAATAGTGGAGAAAGAACTTGTGCTGCCATTGGGAAATCTCTTGCTTTAAAAAAAAATATTGCCTACTTCCATGCCGTGATATGTGTCCACTAGAGCTGTCTCCCTGGAGCAGACTTGCTGGGTGGGTGCTGTGGGCTGGTCCAGGCGAGTGGGTGCGTGCAGAGGTGGGGTGTTGGGGAGTGAGCCTGGGTTCAGGGTGTATGAGGGGAAGAGATGTCTGTACAGCTGGGGCCACCTTTTCTGGTGAGGTCCCTCCCCGGGACAGATGTCCCTGAGGCCTGTGTCTCCGTGGTTCGCAGCCAGCTCCGCTCTTGACTCATCATTTATGGACAGGCTGATGGTTCCAGGGCACAGGGCAGCCTGCCCGTCTCCTAGCCAAGGCTGCAGCTGCCTGGAGCACCTGGGACCAGTCCTTGGCCACCAGCAGCTAGCTCTGCACTGTCACTGGAGTGCGTGTGACAGCTCCACTCACTTCTTCTGTGAGGCTGGATCAAGGGCAGGCGACAATACACCTGGATGTTCTTTGTCCTGGCGCACTGCGATCCTACGGCGTGTGGACTGCCCTTAGAGGTCAGACGCAGCGTTCCTGGCTTCCCATGGTCATTGCATGGAACCCTCACGGCAGCACAGAAGCACCCTCACTTTCAGGGAGGAGAAAACCAAGGTCCGTGGAGGGGCAGTCACTTGGCTATGGTCACACGGCTGGTTGTCCAGTGGCAGAGCAGGGGTTCTCGGAAGCCTCAGTTATGAAGAAATCTGATGCCCAAAGGAACAAGCGGACAGGTAGATCTGGAGAGTGAACCCCCTGTCCTCGCAGGCATGGAGGGGGGCACTGCTCACTGCCTGCACATGCTCACCGTGTGGGTCCTCTGATGGGTGCTCTCCAGGACACCCTGAAGTTGGAGAGAACAGGGACGATGCCACTTGGGGCCTCTGTGATGTGCTTTGATGGACACAGAGAACATGAAGATGTATTTTTAGCATGGCGGCCAAACCGGTGTGCAGGCCCCATTCTCCACCCCAGGGGGGGACAATCAGCACTGTGCTTCACTCCCCGCCATAGAGCTTGGCGCACGGTGGGTGTGGACCCAAAACAGACCTGCAAGATTCCTTGGCCTGGCTGCATGTGAGGAGGGACAGAGGATGCAGGACCTTACATTTGTCACATCTCCAGGGCTCCCTACTGTGTCCAGGAGGTATTTCTTTGAGACCGAGTTAGTGAGACGCAGGTGTCTTCTGCAGTCCCGTGAAGTCCGCTGGCAGAGTGGAGGGCGGGGTGGGCCCTGGCAGGAGGCCTGGTGTGGGGGCAGCTGGCCAGGCTGCCGGGGCCCCGGGCCCTGCTGCTGACAGCCGCTCCCCCGCCTCTCTGCACACGCTCAACTCAAGTTTGATTTTCAGAGCAAAGGGCTCCCGAGAGGATGACGCATCCCAGTGTGCCCAGCAGGCAGAGAGAGAAGACTCGGGGAACCGGTCGGCCCCTAGGAGGGAACACTGGCCATGTCTGGTGGCCGGCTGACAGCAGGAGTCTCCGCCCGCTGTGGCCTTGCAGGAGTGGGGCGTGTTCAGCTCTGAGTCCTTCTGAGGTGCTGAGGGCTAGGTTACTACTGGAGAGAGCATGAGCGCCATTCCAGCATACAGCGCCAGACGCCTGGCCTGCTGGGCTCCAGAAACTGCATTCCAGGAACGAGGGTTGTCACCTGCAAGCCATGGGAATGAACATGTGAAACGTCCGCTATGAGACTTGTTGTCTCTTTAAAATTTGCATCAATTAATGAAATTCTCTCCTTTGCCGTTAACAATGGCCCTGAGAATGTCATGCTTCCCATCTATCCATTCTTTTAATCCCTTTGTCTGAACTCAGGTTTTCTAATGAAAAAACATTCTCTACGTCTCCAACAGAAGGACCATGGGAGGCCTCTGAAGGTCTCCTCCCCAGAAGAGGTGGGTGGGAGGCCCACAAACCTCCCTGAGCATCTTGGAAGAGGGTTCTGTATTTATTGAGTTTCTTCAAGTTCTTCTAGAAATCTGCCGTGAAACCGCTATTGAAATGATTGAAGGGTTGTTACTACTTATGCTGTGTCAAGACTTCTGTGAACCTTATCTAGATTCTTCTAGATTCTTCTAAAGTCAGATAAGGTTTCAGGGCTCAGAAAGGCCAACCAGGATCCGACCGAGGGAATTTCCAGAATCCCCTGTGAAGCCCCTTCTCTTCCTAGCCCTGCTGTGGTACTTCTAACCCCATCGAGGTGTCTGTTGGCCTTTCAGCGACAGGAAGCAGTTGAAGAAGCCCAGTCTCGAGGCTGGAGCCTGGCCATGAACAGGAGCCCCCGGGCTGTGGGGCTGGGAGTTGTGGGGGCCTTGGGGACTGACGCTGTGGGGGCATGGGTGGGGTGGCAGCTGCGCCTGCCGGCTGCCTCCTGGAGGCCCTCTGTGGTCAGCCCCGTGACGGCCGTGGGAGGGGTGGTGGGATGCGCCCAGCTGTGCTTACACACCTGCAGTCTGCTCCCAGCTGCGTGCCTCTCCACAGGGCTGCTGGGAGCAGTCACAGAGGGTTCACACCACCGCCCACTCCCCAGGCTCTGTGACATTTGCTGGCACCCACCATCAGGGTTGAACCGCTTTATTTTATTTATTTTTATTTAAAAAGTGACACCAGAATTCTTCATGGCTGGGAAGGAGCCAAACTGGCCTGGTGTTGAGTGCAGAAATATTCCATCTCCCTTCTGTGCCCAGAATTATTTTTGTTTTCTTCGATACACAACCTAGATACGGTGACAAGCAAGGAAATTGGTTGATTTTCAAAACCAAAACTCCTTTCCTGTTTATCAGTGTTTAAAGAGAATCGTCGTTGTCGATCATGGGGCCAGTTTATCTCTGTGGGTGCGTTTGATCCCTTTTCTTTTTCATCTGGTGTGTGCTCTAGCACTGAATCACAGGAGCTGGCCTTATGTCCTAGGGCCAAGCGTAGCTGATTAATCACGTTATTAGAATGAACAGGATTCCTGACTCATGAGGGACCTAGTTGTGGGTTGGCCTCAGCGGGGCCTGGATGGAAACTGGGCCTGGTCTCGGAGGAGTTGGGTTGCTGCTGCGACTCTGGAACCTCATGGGCTTCCCTGTCTGGCCCTGGGACCCTGACAGCATGGGCGGCTGGACCCGGGGTCCTGGGGTGGTGGGAGCTCAGCGTAGCTGGGGTTCTCATGGGGTTCCCTATCCTGGGTCTTCCTCCACAGGAGCCCTGGGCCCTGGGCTTCTGTTCTTTTGGGTCCATTCTAACACAGGGCAGACGCTCAACGAGTTATTTGTTACAAGAAAATTATTTAAAGAAGAAATCGAATGAATGAAGGCAGGGTCCAATCTGCAGGGCCACCTTCCCAAGATGCTCTTTCATTAAGGCACACCGAATGTGCGAGGACAGACACCCTGAGAAGAGAAACCAGGCCCTAGGAGCTTCTGTGCCTGCCCACTGTCACTCCCTCCCTCACCACTGCCTTGCCCCGCTGGCACTGGGGCCAATATTTTGTAGTATTTATATGTATGTATATTATACGCCGTAGGTATAACGTATGTATAAAATATGTGTATATATATATGTGTGTTTTATATCTATATCTTGTGTGTGTGTGTGCGTGAGAGAGAGAGACAGAGAGAGAGTGTGGGGGGGGGGAGATTTAGCTAAGTGGCCTCTTTCTTTTGCCCTGGACCTTGATGGCCAGGCACAAATGTGGAATTCAAGCTCCAGGCTTCAGCCAGGGCTGCGGCAAGGTGAGGGCCCCTCTTGGGCTCAGCTGTGTCCTGGCAGTGCCCGCCTGTCTCAGTGTGGATGCTCCAGTGCCTCTGGGTAGACTTCACTGTCACCCACAGGGACAGCACCTGGGCCTCTACAGGATTGAGTGTCCAAGAAGGGCAGACTTAGTCCCCAGTTTGGTGACCTCTGGGCCAGGCATTCTGGGGTCATGGTGTAGGTGGGGTCATGGTGTCCCTGGGGCAGTATGTGCCCTGCCCCATCGCCTCTGCTGCCCTCTGTCCCTGGGGACAGCAGTCCAGGGTGGGGCGTGCCTTGTCCTGTGAAGGACTGGGCTGCTCAGGACTACTGCCCCAGAGGACCTCAAGGGAAGGCCCTCACCAGCAAAGCACTGGTCTGTTCCCCTCAGATATGAAGTAGCAGCAAGACTGATCTCATAGGCACCAAGAATTATCTGCAGGGGTGGCAGGCGCCTCCTCCAGCCCCAGCCCCCTTCCACCCACACGGGACCTCTTCTCGTCCAGCCTGGACACTCACCCAATTCACAGATGAGGAGAGAGACTGGGCTGGGCTGGCTCCTGCCCAGAGGAGGTTCCAGGCCTCTTCCAAGGGTGTGCGGATTGCAAGGGGCCAGGCAGGCAGGCCACCACCAGCACCTTCCCTCAAGGGAGTGACCCCTGGTTGTTGCCTGGCTGTGTCCTAAATTCAAGACCATGGACAGCCTCAGGCTGCTCCAGCAGGTCTGGCTCCACAGCTTTGGATCCCTTGGTACCTTTGGTCATCTCGAACCAATTTCCCCCAAACTCCCAGACTTTCAAATCGGCTCACGATTGTGGCTTGGCCTGCCTCCTGCACTGGACTGTGGCTTCTCAGGGGAGCCCAGGGGCCTCTACCAACACCATTGAAGCACCTTCCCAAGTCCCCCAGGCCTCACCTGCCTCCTGGAGCCCTGGGAAGTGCTGGGCAGTGTACCCTCAAAGCAGGAGCTATCTAGGCCCATGGGGGATCTGACCCCTGCCCCTCCCAGGCCAGGGTGAAATGGGTGCCTGGGAAGGGCATCTTCTTCCTTGCAGCTGCCTGGAGGAGACCAGCCAAAAAGTGTGGGTGTCACGGTCTGTGGGTGATTTTGACTAATGGGGGACAGCTACCTCCCCAGTGTGCCTCGGGGGTTCCATCCAGTGCCACTTGTATCTGGACTTTCCCTGGGGGGGGGGGATGGAGTCTTGGGGAGCAGTGGTTGCTCTCTGCTTCCTGTCCCTCCTCTCCTCCCAAGATCGCTGCCCTGGGATTCTGTCTCCCCATAAATAAGCCTGCAGCATGTAAGCTCTGCCTCAGCTTCCTCCTCCTGTGGAATCTGAGCTAAGTCTCACGGTGGCTGTTGGTCACCGGCTTCTCAGCCCTGTTCTCGGCTGCTTCTGCGCTCTTGTTCTAGCCCTGACACACCTTTGTAAACTTTCTGCTACTCCTGCTTTCCTGGTGGAGAGCCCAAGGCAAATGAGTCATCCAAGGACAGATTCCCACATGGAAACCCTGAGATCCCCAGCGTCACTGGAAGGGTGCAGACATCACTGTCCTTAAGAGAGTGGCCTCGAGAGTTTGGGTTGGCATCACATGCCTACCGTGTGACCTTGGGACGTCCCTTGATCTTTCTGGGACTTAGCATTATCTTGTGGAAAATGACCTCATTTATATCTTGGAATAGGTGAGCAGATAATTGAAATAAGATCAAAGCCAAGCTTGCAGCAGACACTCAGTCATGTCAGTGATTCTTTGAGCTACTCTCAGAATGAGTCTACCCTAGCCTGGCGGCTCTTGGAGTATCTAATAACCATTGCTGTTTATTGGATGTTTTCATGTGCTCAGAACTCTGCTCACACTCCTTAATTTAACTCTTTGGCATCCAGTGGGGAGGAATCTGAGGTTTCAAGTTACCCAGGTGGCCATGGCTTGAGTCAGAAGGCGTACCTGGGTCCGCTCGGGCCAAAGCCTGCGTTCTCTCCACGGTGCGTTGGAGAAGCTTTCCCTCCTGCTTCTCTCCCGGGAGCACCTGCACTAGCTTTCCCCAGGAAGCTTGCTGAGCTGCCCCTTGGAGTGTAAAGGGAAAGAGATGTGAAGCTAAAGTAAGTGAGTTCCACCAAGAGGAGGTGGGGCTGGCAGAGAAGCAAGTGGGCAGTGGTTGCCGGGGAGACGGGCCTCTCCCGATGGGCAGAGCAGTACAATAAAATGGACACCCGAACCTGGCTTCATCTGAAGGGGTGAAAAGAAAAGCCCAGCTCTGGCAGGCCACCACCAGCACCTTCCCTCAGGGGAGTGACCCGGTTGTTGCCTGGCTGTGTCCTAAATTTGAGAGCATGGACAGCCTCAGGCTGCTCCAGCCGGTCTGGCTCCACAGCTTTGGATCTCCTGGTTCTTTTGGTCATCTTGGACCAATTTTCCCCAGAGGAGACAAGTGACCAGCTGAGAAGTGGCACAAGCATAAGACTGCAGGGGACCCGCTTTCCCATGGGCATCGAAACTTCCTGTGTCCCTGCGGAGGCCGATGTCCTGCCTGGAGGACAACTTGATTGGATGTGTCTCTGGGTGTCTCCTGATGACACAGAACACATCTGTCTTCTGACAGCAGGACCACAGGTCCAGGAAGTCCTGGCCCTGTGTGCGCTGGTGAGAAGGCGCCATCAGTGAGTCTGGTCAGTGGCTGCCGTGGGCGAGCTCCCTCTGCTCCTGGAGAAGGCTGTCGGGGCTCAGCAGGCAGAGCTGTGGGCGCTCTTTCTTCTCTTCCAGACGATGTGGAAACGACTTCTTTCACGTGAGTGTGTCGTCACCTTGAGTTAGGCCTGAGGACAGCACAGGGGCCAACACTGTGTGGTTTCATCTGTTCCCCTGAGGTGGCAGCCAGAGGGGGAAGACTGGGGTGCTTGGGGCCATTGTAGGGGTGAGATGCACTTTCTTCTTAGAAGCACTTGGTGGTCATTGACTGGATACCTCCCTGTGTTATCGTCCAGGCTGAAGGGGACCATGGCCTTCAGATGCAGCCTGCATCCCCACCTTCTCTTTCAGTCCCAGGGGACATGCTGCAGCTGGCTGTTCCAAGCCCCCCGAGCTCTCCATGTTTGTGAAGCCTGCTGGGGCTGCTTGTCCAGCTCACTGGCTTTCAGTAGCTGAGATTTGTCCCTCCTGTGATAGTTGGAGGAAGCTTTCGGGGCAGCTGCAGGTGGGTCTTTCAGGGCTGTGACAGAGATGACACAATCTTGGGTGATGATTGACGGTTCCATCTCCTCTCCCACCAGCCCAGGTAGCACTGAAGTGCTGCATGGGATGTATTATATTTCCGGTTTCTGATGTCCCTGCTGCTCATTGATATTATGGATTTCAGAAGTAAGATCTGCTGCATTCATCTTGGGGAAATCCTCCTGCAATGGCTGACCTTCATTTTTAAGCACTGGTCTGAATAAGCTGGGAATGTTTTGAACACAGGCCTGAATTTGACATTCAGTTTAGATGTTTGGTAAGGGAAGGTCCTCAGTCAGGTTGGTTTCTGAGCTTCCTGGTCTCCATCTGTAAAAGGGGCATAAGAATAGACTCCTCAAAGGGTCGTGAGGATCAAAAGTGACGTCCCTGCTGAGGAGCAGGGGGGTCATTTCCTTTCTTTTCTGTGACAGAACGGCTGGCCAGCAGCAGTGAGTGGGAGGCAGGTCACTGGCCAGCCCAGGCGTGCTGGCTGCTCTCTATGTGTGGACGCGGAGGAGCAGGCAGGGGCAGCGGCCGTCAGTGGCATTATCCCGTGAGCGACAAGCAAGGTCTCAGCCTCCCGGGCCCTTTATTGATGGCTGGGTCCTGGAGGTTCAAAGAGAGATAGCGGCTTCTGAAGGAGGTCACCTTCACTGAAAAGACTGTGTGGCCAAGCTAGCCCAATGGCTGGACACTCTGGAAACACGTTCTCTACCAACCTACCTCCCAGCCCAGAACTGAGCATCTCACCTGAACAATACCTGCTGCTGGTTCTTCACGAGTCCCTTGCTGGCACTGGGAAAGACCTCCTGGGGTGGGAGCCCGGCTGTGGCAGACAGCTGTGGGCACCTTTCTTGGCTCTTCCCAAATGAACCACTTTGGTCCCGGGTGTCAGTGTGCACACGTGCAGGGGAGGGCTTGGATCCCTCCTGCTCTCCCTGTCTACTTGCCTGTGATCCCGGGGCTGTCTCTCACTTCACCGACACCCACTCACCTCAGCCTTGCCATCAAAATGCATCCGTTTTAAACCTTGTTACTAAGCAATTGCCAAAGTGAAGGAATTAGCAACAATTCACACATAAATTTGAAAATTATAAATAAATCAGGAGAAATTGGAAGGGAAAAATTCATTCATGCTTTTACTAGAAGTTAGAGAGATGAAATCAGGGGTGCCAAGTCTTCTTGTGCTGGGTGCAGAAACTGCTGAGTACCAAACACGAACAGTATTTGATGAATCATGTAAGGATTTCCGTTGTTGTTTAAACTGAAGGTAAGAAAGCCTACTTCAGAGTAGCAGCTCCCGGATCTTTTAGTATTTGAACTAGATTTTGAACAAATGAAAATTCTGACATTCAAAGTAAGATATCTGCTCGTGGCCATCAACTGTTCTGTAGTACTTTTGCAAACACAACCTTGTTTTATCCTTCCAACCTCATTAGGTTAGTAGGCCAGGGGTTATTCCCATTTGAGGGGATTTGAGTTCCTAGAGTTAGGAAACAAAGGATCCGTTTCATTCCCCGTTTTGTCTTCAGTGGTTAGCATTGTGTCTGGAACATGCGAAACTTTACAAAGAATTGCATGTGGGTGAGAGATAGACTGACTGGGTGAATGAATGGAAAATGGAAGGACACACAAAAAGTTGAGTGATTATCTGGCATCAGTGCCAAGATTTGAATGAAAGAGATGAAAATTTAGTACTCTTCAGAAATCAGACCTCAGAAGTTTTCCCAGGCCTTTTGCAATAATGATCAGTTAACAGAATAGGTAACTAGTGCTACTACTGTATCAGTATGCTCATTGCCCTGATAATGCTGTGTAACAACTACAACAACAAACAAAACAATTTTAAGTTCTCAGTGGCTTGTCATAGATATTTATGTTTCTCAGGCACAATCTCTGTGTGGCTTAGGTTCTACTGGTCTTACTAGGCAGGAGTGGGCTTGATTCCAGGCTCAAGTGGGGCTCAGGGTTGCTCCAGGGGTCTTATTCTGTGGCCCTCATCAAAGGAGACTTGGCTGACTTCCTAACACTGGGTCACAGGAGCACAAAGGATAAACCACCATGCAAGCACATTTAAACCCTTGCTGCCCTCGTGCCTGCCCACACTCCACTGGCCGGAGCAAGACATGGTCAATCCCATCATCATGGGGGCAGCAGAGAGTGCTGTACTTGGAGCAGAGGGTCCCCTCTGCTAAACACAAGCACCTTATTGTGCCATCTGACAGCAAGGATTCCGGGGAGCAGACCTCAAGCTCTAACTCAGCTCTGTGGTTCTCCAGTTCCTGTCTAACCCAGTCAAGGGAGCCTCGTCCTTTGCTGGTGGCCATTGTCTCATCATACCCTGGTCAGAATTCAGGGCCAAACAGGGGCCATTACTGGAGCCATGGATTTAGGTGTTTGGTATTCATACATCCATAATGATCTTGGGAAATATGTTTTCTAACTGAGGTAAAGACAGGAGATCTAACATTATTGACTATACCTGGTCTCCATGAAGTCCCGTTGAATACTGTAATGATGGGCTATGCTGTCATTAACAGATTATGAAGACCTGATTTGAAAGGTTAATGAAATTGACAAACAAGTGAACCCTGGGTATCGTCAATACCACGCAATGACGACTCTCTTGTTTTCACTTATAGAATCGCTGAAACGGGCAGACTCCGTACCTATGACTACATTTTGTTGTTGTTGTTGTTGTTATCCATGAAGAGAATCTGCATAGATTTTGTTTTAATTTAGAGTGTGGGTTAGATAGTATTTTACACTGTGTGTTTATATATTAATGTGTTAGTCAACTTTGCATCCTGGTGACAAAAGACCTTACATAAGCAACTTAGAACAAGAGGAGATTCATTTTGGCTCATAATTCCAGAGTTTTCAACCCAAAGTCAGCTGCTCCATTGCTGTGTCTCATACACAGTCATGGGCTGCATAACTATGGGGACACATTCTCAGAAATGCATTTTTGTCATTGTGAGCCACCATAAGAGTATATGCTTTTAAAGACTAAACAACTAAATGAGCTAATAAAGATGTCATTCAACACAAGTTCAAGGATAAACTCAGTAGTTAATCAGGGACCCTAGCTCTGGCCAAAGTTGAGGAGAAGGGGGAAGAAGGAGATTGAAGCTACAGCTGTCTCCAAGATGAGCCCAGAGCCCGATGATTCCGTCAGGTAATCCCTGGGCCAGTGGAACTGCCTGCAGACTCTGCACAGGCTGTCGAGAAAACAGAGCAAGAGACTAAACACGAGGCCTCTGCTCTCTACTGGTTCCTGGGGCCTAGCTGCATCCCTGCTCTTCTTGTCCCATAAACCACTGGTCCATTCCCGCGCCTGAAAGGGTCCAGCGGGCACCGAGTCTCTTTGACCCACTCTGTCCTCTGCTCAGTCCTCTGGCCACCTGTAGCCTGGCTTGCAATTCTGTTGCTGGTCCTCATGCCTTGAAGGACACCGCTGCATGTCACCAGGGACCGGATAAGCTCACCTTTGATCTAGGGAAACATTCCTTTGAACTCTACTATCTACCTTTTTTATCAGTACATTCCACCTGTCTTTGTCCTAGGTTCCGGTGGATCACCAGATGTGACTGATGAGGACACGGAAGAATTCGAGGTCATAGGACTGTCCCACTTGTGACAGCGTGAGATGTGATCCCAGAATCGGGAAGTAGAAGAGATAAGGTGTCCTGGTTTCAGGGTTGCTGTGGGGACTTCTGGTGCAATCCTCAGGGGATCAGTAGCCTTGAGGGCCTGCAGCCAACTGTCCCTCTGATGGTCATCTTGGGCTGCTCTGCAGCCACACGCCCCGTTTCTTCCCTCAGGCTCTCCAAGTTCACAGCCAGCCGTGTGCGCCGAGCCGCTCAGCCCCACGTCCTCCGTGTGTGCGTGGAGAGGGGCGCATGAGAGATCCCAGAGCAATGCCAGACCCCCGGGTCCTTTCCGTTAGCACCCGCCAGTGTCACTGCTGCTCTCGTTATTAGCATGAGCGTCCTTGTCTCTCCCCCGTGACTGGCTCTGTGGACGTGGCTTGGTGACACTATTTCTGGTTCCCAGACACTTCCAGGCACCTACACGCTCCCCTGAACTGCAGCCGCTCCCCACAGGACACCCCGAGCAGCCTCCTGTCCTCCTTCCTCCATTCCCTGTCCCCAACGAGCCCTGGGGCACCTGGACTGCAGCCTGGAGCCCGAGGCCTGGGGTGTACTGAGGAGCATGTACAGGCCACCTACACCTCCCTGTCCTGGCCCTTGGTGAGGGATGCTGGGACCGGAGATAAAAGATGCTTAAATCGCCTGTCGGCGGCCAGGGCTGCTGGGTTCTCGGCTCTGCCTTCCCCAGATCCCAGGACAGCCTGGGGGTGTGGGCTGGGCTCGTCCCTTTACAGGGGACACTCAGCTGTGGGGCAGGGTGACTGGCCCCAGCCCACCTGGCTACTAACCGACTGATTTCAAGCTTGGTTCTGGGACTCCAGAATTTAGATCCTGTGTGGAGTCCACTATAAATCTGCTCTTTACTGCCGATTGATCTAGTAGGCTCTCAAAATAGCTCTCAAGTCAATTAAATCAAACAGGATATTGTGATAGTCAGATTTTTAATTTTTAGTGATTCATTTGCATTTATGTTGGGTTTTGATTACAAGACTCTAGAAAAATCAATAAAAGTTTTATTATAAAGGAAAAAAAAAAACAAGTGGATATTGAAGTTGCTTTCTCATCACTGGGCACCAAAGGAGTTTGTTTCCTGGGCTGCTTTGCTCTTTGTGGGGCTTGAGACCCTCAAGAAACACAGGCATTCAAGAGCCCCAAGGATGAGGTGGCCTCTTCCTAGGGGGATGTGATGGTTTCTGTCACCAGAAAGTGCGTGTGGGAAGGCAACAGCGCACACACGGCTCACGCTGAGAGTGCGGGATGCTCTGCAGCCACGCTGCACTCTGGGGGCGTCCCCCCCACCCTGTCCTCCCTGGTTGTCCCCCTAGGCTGGGAGGAATGACTGTCCCAGGCTCGGGCTGGGCTCACTCTCCCTCTTCTGGAATCACATCAGGTGCTCCTCTGTCTTGAAGACCCTGGATCTGCCTTGAAAAGGAGCCAGCTCTTGTCGCGTCTTTGTGACAGATTTCTTAATTAATCTGCTCAGATTGTCAATAATGTAATTCACTGTTGATTTAGAAACTAGTTATATGAGGCACTGCTAGTGCCATTGTGGGGAAACATCTGAATAATTCAGCTAATAGATGGGAACTCGCCCAGATTGCTGGGACCTGGGGAGGGAGCAGCTAATTCAGACGGGATGAGCTCAGGCAGGGGGATTCCAGCAAATTCCAGGGAGCGAAGAGGTTGTCATATTGCTAGGGGCAGCAGCTGCCTGGTTTAATTATTGTCATTTTGGTTTTCGGAAAAAAGAACCTAGGCCCCACACTCCCAGGCTGAGGCCACTATCACGCTCCTAAAAGAGTGGATTTCCGTGGGAAGCCTGTGGCATAGCTGATGCCAGTTCTGCACCCCACGCTCACATTAGTGGGTCTGATTCTGGGCACATGATGTTAATGAATGATATAACTCTTCATGTGAATTTAGAAATAAGTACATTATAGGGATGTAAAGATGCCTTTTCTTCCCCTGGGAGATTCACAGTGATTCAGATATTTCTCACAATTGAGTAATGGGTCCTGAGATTTGGGTGATAATCAGTCTCGCACTGAAGCTTGGGTCCATGGTAGGAACTGAAGTTTTGAGTTTGCAAGTGTAATTACGTGAGGATCTCACATAAACATAAAACGCAATCACATTCAGTTATATACTTAACACTTTGTTTTTATTGAAAATAATAAAGTTATACAGAGTTAAGCTATTATACTAATTTTTTTGCTATGGTGGTTTGACTTCTAACAGCCCTTAAGTGTACATAAGTTAGTGCTTAGATGTCAATGTGGAGAGACATGGTGATTTGGATGGGAAATGTTCATTTGGCTGCGTTTATCCGCAGAGTCTCGTGTTTGTCCTCTGTTTATGCCCCTCTCCTTCTCCACCCTATCATCCTGGACACACATAAATCCCACGTGCACACTTGCACGTATGAGCACATATGCACACACTACTGTGTTCGTTTGTGCACATTCACAGGGGTGTGCGCATTCACATGCGTGCATATTCCCTTCTTAGCCATGTCTTTTCCAAATCACGAGGCTTTCAGCAGAAGGGAAAGGCCCAGGGGACCTGCTCTTATGCCCTGACACTCCCGAGCCTCTAGCCGGGAGAGCTGCTCTGCTCAGGACATGATCCTGGGTGTTTTAACGACAACAGGGCTGATTTCCCAGGCTGAACTGCTTGGGAAGCCCTTCAGGACACAGCTGCCTTTGGAGCCCTGGTGAGCAGAACCTGGCAAATACTTTGTGAGCCAATCGATGGAAGAGCGAGACACGCACCCTGGGCCTGCAGCCCATGCTGGTCCCTGGGGAGAGGACCCGGTGAAGCCTGTCATCAGTCCCAGAACACCCCAGCTCTCATGGCCGTGGCTGCAGCAGGCAGGGTGGTGGTGCCTCCTCAGCACCCACACCAGCCTCCTGGCTGTTCCAGCCTCTGCAGCCCAGCCGTGCCTGGCTTCAGTCACCAGGTCACCTCATGGTCAAGCTCTCTGTGGGCGTTGTAAACATCACATCCATATTCACGACAGCAGAAAAGAGGAAGAGGAGAAGGACTGCACTCCCTTCCCTTCTGCTTTCCCCAGGGCCGATCTGGAACCTCCCTGCCACCCGCTCCCACGCACACTCTCCATCCCGCTCCTCTCCCGCAAGGGCTCTGCAGGCCATGCCTCCCCCGACGGCGCTGTTCAGCTCGGCAGCAATGAAGTCGAAGCCATTTCGAGATACCTTGATGGCTACGGCCTAGGACTAGCCAGTTTCTGCAGAGTAGGAAAACAAGCAGGGATAATAGCTTTAATAAGCCACAGATAAATAATTCCCATTTTACTGTGTCTAGGTGTTTCGAATCGAGAAGACCATCTGAAAAAAAAAGCTTTGTTTCACGAGACCCTAAGACTGTGGCCTGGAGCAGCCACTTCCACTGTGAGTCTCGGCTCCAGTCGGGACACGGGCCTGCCACACGCTCTCAGTTGTGGGAGGGCACTGTGGCCGGTCTCCGATTTCCAGTGACGTTGGTCATTTGGAGAATGGTTTGCCTTTTACTGAAAAGTCATTTGTTGCTATTTACGTGTTAAATGCTCACGTTCTCTGATGGTGTATTCCCTGGAAATCTAATTTGTGAATAATCACTGGACAGAAATGGGACTGGATGGAAAATTCTGAATATGCAGAGGCGGAGACAGGCCTGGAGAGGGGACTTTGGCAGAAAGGCCTGACCTCGATTCTTATCTCCGCAGTGAGCAGCTAATAAGTTCCCTACTTAAAATAGCAAACACCAAGTTCTCAGGCTCTAGACACCGTGGACAAGGCAGCCATTAACAGCCCTGTGAGGAGCAGCTGGCCTGGATGGAGCCCACAGTGGACGCCCTCTTCTACTCGTGCCTGAGAACTGAGGTGAGGGCCCTTCTGTCCTTCCTGTCTGCAGAGCTGGGGGCATCTGGGGGTGAGGAGGTTGTCATGGGCTGAGTGTTTTCCCCAAATTCCATGTTGACCCCTGCCCGCAGGGGACTGCACTGGGACGGACCCTCCCAGGAAGTGATTAAGGTAAAATGAAGGTAGGGCCCTGTCCAATGGCTCTGTGTCCTCCGAAGAGACACCAGGGCTACTTCACTGCAACCACTCACCAAGGAAAGACCACGTGAGGACACGGAGAAGGGGGTCTTCTCTCATCAGAAACTGACCCTGGTGGGGCTTGATCTTGGACTTCTAATCCCCACATGGTGAGAAATACATCGTGCTGGTTCAGCTGCCCTGTGTGTGGCATTCTGTTAAAGCAGCCCAGCTGGCTAACCCAGGTGGGTGGTGGACGTGGGTGTTCAGAAAGACTGTCACAGCTAGCCACGCTTGTTGACTGGTGGCCTCGGCACCAGCTGACGAGAGCTCGGATGGCCCTGTTCCCACCCCTCTGAGCCCTGGCCCTGCCTTCGGCAGCCAGGGCCCGGCATGTGCTGCCCTGCCTGGATCCACTCAGCCTCTGGTTCCTGATCCCAGAAGAGTCCATGTGCACGCCCCCCAAGACTCCTGTGTGAACAGCAGTGAGCAGCGGCAGGTAGCCCTGAGCATCTGGGTCAGCCAACGGGGCAAGTACAGGCTCAAGGCCAGTGTCCACTCACCCTTACCTAGCACTCACTCTGTTCTCAGCACTCTCTGTGCGTGAAGCCATCGAGGATCACAGGAACCCTGAGGGCTAACCCGCCAAACTGCTGCTACCCTCCTTTTACAGAGGAAGAAAGCGCTTCAGCAGTGTGGCACGGCTGGTCCAAGGACAGCAGTAGCAAGGGCAGAGACAGCATGCCGCCTGGGCCCGCGTGCCAGGTCCCCTGCCCAGCACGGTGCTGTCAGGCCAGAGTGGACAGGAGCTTCTGTAGCTCAAGCCCGGAGCCCAGTGAAGTACAAAGCAGGGACCTTCTCTGACCCCTGGGGAAAGTCTCCCGGGAGGTCAAGTCTGAGTGGTGACCTGAAGATGGTACGAGTCTTTCATAACCAAAGAGAGGGAGTTCCGGGTGGCTGGGCCGGGTGTCCTGGGGCGTCCTGTGGGATGGGAGGACCCAGGTGCAGAGGCAGAGGCCCACGCCCTGGAGGGTCTGAGAACTGCGGAGGCTCTCAACAGGACCAGAAAGATCACGTGGCTACCGCGTGAGGAGTGGGCTGGAGGCCTGGGATCGGAGGAGCCGCAGCTCGGCCACTGAGGCAGCCGCTGGAGGGACGGCAGCGGGCCCTGAGCAGGTCTGCGGGCGGCTCTGACCCAGGCTTGGAGGCGACTGGGAATCATCCGGAATCGTGGGAGCGGCTCCACCAGACCCTGAGGAAACCCAGTCCTGGTGATAAGCACAGGCCTATTTTAATATAAGTTATAAAAAATCACAATAAAATAAAGCAGAGCCAAATCAAAGATAGTACTCAGACTCGTCAGTTCCTGATGACTTTACTGCTCTCTGTTCTCTTGAAGGTACTTACGTCCACGGGTCACAGTGGACACACTACGTAGCCTGGCTGCTCCTTATCTCTGCTGTGTTCAGCCAAGTCACGTGTGGTACATTGACAGCTTGAAATTTGCTGATTAAGTGGGAGAATCACACTAAGGACCTGGCTAACTTAGAAATTAAGGTTCATCTGGGCTTGGATGCAGACTTCACTGTAGAGATGGGGGACATAGAAAAATCCTGTGGACCCTCTACAGTCCTCTCTGGTCAGCCTCCAACCTCGACTGCCAGACTCTCTCTGGAGCCTCCTGACAGGTTCTGCACAACCAGAGCATTTTTCTCTCATGGCTCTTACTTGTGTCTGCCTTTCCTTCCATTCTGAAAGATCTTGGTGGAAGGGACTGTGTCTCATTCAGCTTTAGAACAGAACGTAGCCCAAGATGGGGACTCACTCTGCATGTCCTCAGTGAAGGGACGAGTGACGGTGGAAATGGCCGTCCTTCCTGCACTGACCGCTCTGCCCCCCCTCCCTGAAGGGGCGGGACACTAGACTGTGATAACTCTGGGTGGTTTGGTCCCCAGGGCAGCCCTGGAGCTGCAGCGGTGTCTTACATAAACGAGAGTCTGGCTCGATGCTGAGACCTTCACTGATGAACGACTTCAAAAAGGCCACTTCTGAAAGAGCCACTTTTGACAGAAGTGACTTCAAAAACTACTTGATAGTCAAGTGAGTCAAGGAAAAGGTTCAGCAGAGAGCTCGGGCCAGCACATCAAAGGTGGCTGAAGGACAACCGGGGAGGCGTGTCCCGGGCCTGGTCACCTGACGGGACGAGGTCGTCGTTGTAACTCATCTCAGTGGAGGGCAACAGGGCACAAGGACATCAGACTTGTTTGAAGAGAAAGGCACCCTGTTAGTCTTGGAAAATAATTGCACAAAGCCACCAAAGTGCCACTTCCTCCCTCCTCCCTCCCACACGCCTCCCTGCCAAGGGAGACTCTGAGAACTTGAAAGTCCCTTCCTGTCCCCGGTCTGCCTGTGCCCCTTCAGTGAGCCACAGGGGCGGGTGACCAGAACGTGGACGCAGAGGGGCCGGAAGACCCCCTGCCCCTGCATTTGGCTGTGGCCTTGGCAATGCGCCCCTCCTCTGGGGCTTACTGTCCCAGGCTTGCTTTGGTGATTGTCCTAGAACCAAGAATCAAGGCCTGGCTCCTGAGCTAACTCCACCCCCTCCCACGGGAGCAGGGGAAGATGTTTCTGAGCCCCCGTCCCCTCTGTGCAGTTTGGTCTGCTTGCCACCTCTGGGAGCTGAGAGGGATGCAGTTTATTTCAAGCCACCACCCCACCCCGTGGTGAGCTGAGTTCTTGTCATTCTGGAAGCTCTTTCTACTCCGAGCCCCCTTGCATTCCATGTGCAGGCCTGAGGCCCAGAGACGTCAGGCGACTTGACCGGCCACACACAGCAGTTTGCCAGTGGGTTTCTGCAGCCCAGGCAGCGCATCTGCCTCCTTGTCCACTCTGGATGAGATCTCCAGTGACAGGAGACAATTGCACCCTTTTATATGCGTTTCCACGCAGGAGGGCAGACCCACCAGCCCACCATGCCACCAGACCACGGGCCCTCTGCTCCCGGGTTTAGAGGGAGTCCAAGTGCACCCTCCTTCCCCCGTCACGCTAACTGGGTGGCTGCGCTCCCCACTGTGGCTTAATGTGCTGTAGAGTCAGGTTGTGTGTGTCCCTCTTGCTGTGCGCCTGGGTTAACACGTCAACGGAAGCGGTGATGAGGGCGAGAGCCCTGCACATAGCACCGAGTGCCACCAGGGCTATTCCAAGTGACCAGCACCCTTCACTCATTTAACCCTCCTGCTGGGGAGGTACTATCACCGTAATTTCCCCTGGGGACACTGAGGTACAGAGAGGCTGAGTAATTTGCTCAGGGACTTGAGCGAACGCAGCCGGGTTTCATGGCCTGTGTGTGTGCTGCAGGTGGCCCTTCACCCTGAGCAGAAAGGCCTGCCCCAGCTCAGTGGGCTGACCCGACCTCACTGCAATGTGCTGGCCATGGCCGCCCAGCTCTGGCCACAGTCCCATCCCTCTGTGCAGTCTGCCTACTGACCACAGCCCCGAAGGCCCCGAGTGGTCTGGCCTCACGGGACCTCACCTTTCCTGTGTGGGGGACCTGCCTTCCCCAGCCGGCAGGCTCTTCAGCCCTGGCCCGGGAAGCTGAACTTCACATGCAGCCATCGAAGCTCTCCCCCAGGCCACGTCGGCCTTGCCGCCTCTCCGTGCTGAGCCTTCTAGGTGTGGGACCAAAGAGATGGAAAAGGAGGGACCCAACCCACTCCAGCAAGTGCCCGGCAGGGAGGCAGGCCTCTTTAGGGAGGAAGCCTGGGGATGTCCCTGTCTCCCCCACTCTGTGAGCTGGCCTCAGACTAGCCACAGGCTGGTGCTTATCCAGTGGATGCTTCCTCCACCTTCCCAGGTCTGCTCATTCATTTATTTAATTAGTCTTTCGTTAAACTTTAATTGTGTGCCAACTGTGTTCCGCACTGAAAGTGCAGATACCTATCAGCTACACACCAGCCTCAGAGAAACCTCCTTCTAACAGTGAGAAGGAAACAGACAGAGACGCTCTCCTGCAACCAGGCCAGGACAACAGTGGAGACAAGGCAGGTTTCAAGAGAGCCAGGTCGGGGTGGGCGAGGAGTGGAGGAGGGTTGGGGAAGACCCCCCAGGAAGGGAGAGAGGGATGGAAATCACCCTGAGGAGGTCAGCCAGACAGCAGGGCCCCAGGAGAGCACGCCCGAAGGTCCCCCAGCCAGCAGCACTTTCCAGACAAAGTGGCCTCTGGTGCTGATTTCTGCCTCTGGGTTCTGAGTGGTGTCAGCCTGGGGGAGAGCCGAGACCCTGGAGTTGACCTCCTGCCTCCCCCCTTCCCTCTCTCCCCCCCGCCTCCTCCCTTCCCTCTCAGCAATTCCCAAGCAGGCTCTTGGGAGAAAACAGAGCTGCATCTGTGTCTGTGCTGGCGCTCCCCACGCCCTGTTCCAGTGGCTGCGACGGGCTCCAAATGGCCCTCCCTGTAGAAGGATTCCTCTCTGGGTGGGCTTCAGTGATGGCTGCTTCTCTGAAAGGCCCCATGTGCCTGTAGCCAAGCTTCAAGTGCAGTCCTGGGGACTTAAGATGCAAATGGTCTCCTGCATGGGTTTGGGAAATCCGCTTTCTGAGATCTGACCCACCCACCTCCAATGTGGGGGCCACTACCGTGGCCTGCCGAACTGTCCACCCTCTACATCCTGTGTGTTTACAAGTGGGCCGCTAGGACCTAGGGTGTATGTCTTCAGAAGCTGGGGTTTTGGATGATGAGCTCACACAGAAGCACAGAGGCAAGCAGGAGCTGGACTTTCTAAATTGTAGGTTAGGAGGCTGAGTTTGGAGGAAGTGAAAAGCAGTCCCTTGGATAAGCTATGGCAGAGTGGCAGGATTAGAACTCAGCATCTGGCCCAGCGTTACAGCTAGCCTCCTTGCATGAGGTTCAGTGGCCTCAGAGCAGTGACTACTAATTTAATATATCAAACGCTATGGTCATGAACATGACAAGCGTCAGAGGTGTCGTGGGGCTTCACCAGGAGGTGTGCAGGGCCTCGGCCCAAAGGCATACAGACTGGGGGTGCCGAAGGCTGCTGTGTATCAGGGCACACGTGCTGCCAACTGGCATTGCTGGTAGATAGAGAGGACGGGTAGCTATCAACCCGACGTGTTCCTCTCAAAGTAGTATTTGAATGAGGCCAAACAGCATGCTGAGAGGTGGGCGTAAAGGTGGTAGACAGTTCCCGACAAACAAACAGGAAATACTCTGGAAAGTAAATAACTTGATTATTTTTTATTTTTTTGGAGCACAGCTCTTCATTTCTCTGCCTCTACTATAATTTTGAGAATCATTCTTACAGTTTGTTTCTAAATGAAACAAGAGTTTGAGTTGTTTTTCTTCCTCTTTCCCACTCTCCCAACCTGGGCAGTGTTGTTTGGAGCTGGGAGCAGCCGCAAATACTCACACGCTTGGAACTTTTCTCTTGGAAAGCCGCAGTGGCATTCAATCGTAGGGAATTCGGCATCATGAAGTCTTTTGCAGTTAGATTATGTGCAGGACGAGTGATGACTTCCAATTTGCGCCTCTGATAGGAGTCGCCGAGTGCCCTGATTCTGAGTCGACCTGTGCTGTCTTCAGTGGCCTGGGCTGAACATGGACTTGTCCAACCATCGTGCAGTCTTGACGTCTCCGACGAGGGACTGGTGCAATCTGAGTGCCTGGCACCATCTTAAGGGAACATAAAAATTGGACTTGGCCTGTTGCCAGCTTCCTTCCTGTTCTGGAACACGCGTGGAACGTCTGGGAGAACACTGCACTCATTCCCACGGTCCTGGATATTCCGAGGCACCTGATCCATCAGAACCCGACTCCGTGCTTACAACTGTTTTTACAGGGAGCCTGAGGAGCTCACCACAGCCACGAATGTGCTTTAATATGTCTTTGTATTGGAGGCATTATACGGAATTATGGCTCAACTTTTAAAAGCTCACACCACAAGATAACTCGGTTCATGTCTGAACGGAGATTGCAGATTTCCAAGCCTCCCCAGCGGCTGTATCTTCCAATTCTCTTCCAGAGACATTGTCTAGAGATCTCTGGGGTTGGAGCCCGAAAGGAAAGTGGGGAACCAGAAGATGGGGAGTGAGGAAGGACAGACAGAGACAAGGCAGAGACACAGAGGAGAGTTTATTGGTCAGAGCTGAGAGACAAAGGCCATCTCTCCATAGACGGAGAGAGGCAAAACAGGCTTGGGGGTCGGGACTTTTATGGGGCAGGCTCAGGGATTAGAGCCGGAGGGTTCTGAGGCAGTGGTTAAGGGTGGGGTTGGTATGAGGGAGTGGAGAGCCTTTCTCAGAAACACGCTTGGGCGGGAAAGTGAAATTTTTCTTAAAATGGTGGCCATCACTTAAGATGGACGTCAGATGCTAAGCAAGGACCTTACAGAGCCCATCTTCTGAGACAGGCTTCTGGGGTTCGGGAATCCTCCTCCCCATTTTCATAAACTCCTCCCTGTTTTGAGCCTTTGTATGTCTTTCTGGAGACCAGGCCCACATTTTCATGAGATTCTCATAGAGATCTCAGGCCCCACAGGAGTGAAAACACTGTCGGTGAAGATTTCCACTGATTTTGACACTAGAAAGGAGCTGGGAGGACTCTTTATGGAAAATTTCATTTCACAGATAGGGAAACTGAGGCCCGGAGAGAAGCAGTTATTTCCCCAGGTCAACGCAACAAGATATTGACAAAATAGCATGGTGCCCAGGGGCGGAAATTTGATTTTCATTGTTTAGGTGTCAGCACCTTCTGATGTTCCTCCTCTCACGGGGACGAGTCCTGGAGGCCTGGCAGCCCTCTGGAGGGGGAGTCGGGATGCCAGGAGTCTGTGAAAGGACTGCTGTTCTCTCCTCTCTCTCTTGGTGATCTACTCTGGCAGCTGGTAGATATTTTGTCCCATAGACCTGTCTAGAAAATCCTGTCCATACCATTAGGCCATTTACCCACGTGGATGCCCAGTGTTGCCCTCCTGGCCTAGGAATGGGTACGCCAGGTCGGTGCTCCCTGCTGGGCACCTGCGGACAGCCTCGCAAAGCCACAACCCTGTGAGAGGGAATGTGAGAAAGAGCCTGTCTTTGGTTGACAGTCAGCTTCTGGGAGGTCTTCGAGAAGGCATGGGCCTGGGGAAGGCTTCCCAGGCGGGGTGCTCGCCCTGTGCAGAGAGCCCCACAAGCCTGAGAATATCCAAACACATTGTCGATTTACAAATCAGCGGGGCCCAGAGCAGAGGGGATAAGCACCCTGGGAAGGTGCCTTCCACCTGCAGAGGTGGCTGGGGGACTGGGTGGGCTCCAGGAGAGAGAACAACACCACTGGGCTTCACCGAGAGGCGGATTTATGAAAGCACTGGTGGCAAAGCCACCCTCCTGGAAGACATTCTGGGGACTGCCAGCGAGACCACTCCAGATGGCAACCGAGGCCTTACAGCAGCCACTCTCTAAAGTCTGCTGTGGCCCTGTGGCCGGCCAGAGGTGAGAGCCCCAGTTCTCGCATCTAGTCAGGGATCTGGCCCTTGCTCAGGTGACATTGTCAGAGGTACCCTGGGAACAAGTGCTGGTGGTTTGCTGGATGCCACCCAGCAGCTTCCATTCCAAGCTGGCTGAGCAACCACAGCAGTCACACAAGCCGGGAGGGCCAGGTGCTAAGCTCTGGGACTTGGTCCTGACACCCTCACAACAGGTTGACCATGGGTAGCATGCCATGGATTCTGTGTAAATGATGACAGTGTCTGTAAAGACTATGGCACACGATCCCACTGCCCTTGTCTGTCTGTCTGTGTTTCACTTTGACCTTCCCTGCCTCCTGGAGCACGGTGGGCACAAGGCCTCTGCTTCTTGGGCAGGAGGTTTTTATGGTAATCTGCATGTTGCCTTTTAGAAATCTGATCATTGTTCTTCATAGTAGTTTGCATTTTATTTCTAAATAAATTAATGGCTTGGGGTCCTTCTTCCGTGTCCCTTGGCAGCTCACAGCCCTTCAGTTCATGTTCTATAGAGCAAAGTTCTGAGTCCGCGCTTGTTTCCATCCCCAAGCAGGGACTGAACATGTCGGGGCCCACAGCAAGGCTCAGCACAGGGGAATTCCCTCTTTGACTGCGAGCAACACAAATAAGGCTGCGATACACACCTTGCTCCACCCACAGCTACCTGAAGGCCTGCTGAGGGGTCTCCCTGACATTCCTGCTTAGTCCCTGTCCCCCCCGCCCCGCTCTGCACCTGGCTCCTCTCCTGAAGATATGCCATGGTGGTTTCTTTATGACTGTGGTGTGTCCCATGGGCCAGGCCTGGGGACCCACAGGGAGGGTGCTGGGTGCAGCCTGACCTCCCTGCCTGGTAGCCTCTGCTTATTCCCACTTCTTGCTTTGCTGAGATTCCTGACTGACAGGAGGAACAGAAACTTGACACCGGGCTCAGCAGGACCCTCCCTGTTAACCCTGAGGAGGCCCAACAAAGCCTGTGTGTCTTCTTGGTTTCCTGTCACTTGCCACAAGAAGTGGGGTTCGAACTGGCTTCTGATGGGCCAGATGTGGCGACCTTTGGGAGGTCTGATGTGCTGGCTCAGCTGGGAAAGTCCCAGCAGCGGGTCGGTGGCTTTTGAAGCGAGGGCCTACTACTGTGCAAAAAGGTTGAAGCCTCCAGTGTACCTTGCATGGCTTGGTGATGACAGTGGCCCTCAGAGAAGGTCAAGGCTGACCGCATAAATCATCAACATGAATATGATTCATTTCTCATTATTCAGCCCTTGTTGGGTGCCACTGTGCTAGACACTGGGTATCTAGGGGTGTGTCTGACATGGGCACAGCCCTGGGGGCCTTTCCAGCATGGTGGGAGAGTGTGTGGACAAAGGTGAAGGAGGCCCTGGGAGTGCAGGGTGGACAGGTGATTCTCAGCGTGTCTCCTGTGGCCTCGCCGCTCCTCCCACTCCAACAGGCCCTTCTCCGCTCTCAGTCAGGACAAGGGGTGTGAGGACAGAAGGAGAAAGCAGCCATTGTGGCTGCAGGGAGTCCTGGGGGTTCTGATGCCCCTGGCTGTCCCCTGCTTAGAGGGACAGCTGCTGCTGGCTCACAGCTGAGCCACACACTCGATATCTCCCTCTGCTCCAGGAGATGGCCTGGCTAAAGGTGGCTTCGTCACTCGCCAGGGCAGTGATACCACGTTTTGGCTCCTTCACCTCAACTTGAGGCAGCGCTGACGGGTCACTTGGCTCTGGGTTGTCCAGGCCTGGCTGGGGCTCTGGGACGGCCTCGCTTTCCACAGTGTCATCTACCTTGCTTCCTTCCAGGTGAGTCTCCCAGGGACACTCCTGGACAAACTCTGCACCCCCTTTGCCATCTGACACCTCTGAGGACGGGGATCACAGAGTGAGATGGAGCACCCTGCTGGCGAATGGCGAGGACCCTTGCTGGTGCCCAGCAGCAGACTGCGCTCGAGAGGCCTGGGGAGTTAACAGGAAGGTCTGGGCTCAGGAGCTGCAGCTGAGCGCCCAGAGTGCTGGGGCCTGGGTGACTCATCACCGTGGAAACCCAGGGCAGCACCAGGAAAGCCCGATGTTCCGCAGCTGTGAGCAGGACTGCGGGGGCAGGGCTCCTCCTGAGAGAGCTCCTTCTCAGCCCTCCTTGGTCAGGGCCCTAACCCGGAAGAGGTGGGACGCTGATGCTTGGACAGTTGAGAGCCTTGTACCCTTGAGGCCTGCAGAAGTAGCCTGATGCTCCCCCGTGTGGGTGTTGTCCACTCCCCTTTGTTGAAGATCACAGAGGCCTTGAATGAGGTGGGCACCTTGCAGGACAATGCTTGCCCCTCAGAACCCTCTCCCCTGGCAGCTAGATGAGTCAGGATAAGCAGATCTCAGCACAGCCTGACTGGGGACCAGCTGGGCTGGCCACAGTGGCTAGGAGAGGCCACCTGCTGCAGGAGATGGATGAGCTGCTGACATGTCTCAGAAGGACCCCGGAGCGGATCCCTGAGATTGGGTTAAAGAGCACAGACGTTGAGTTGAATGACGTTGAGTTCATTGGCTGGGGGTACTCTGGCTTATTGAACAGCATGGATACCTGGGGATCCAAGGGTCTATCATGGACCCCTGTTAGATGTAGACTGGGGGGGGGGTCAGTTGATAAATGGAATCCTGGCCCAGCTCCAGCCCACAGTCCTCATTTCCTTGGTCCTCAAGCAGAAAAGGAATGGATGTCCTCGGTCATTGGAATTAGAGAAGCTCATCAAAGTCTGACTTCAGCAGGACACCACAGGAAGTTAACAGTCTCTGGACTGTAGGAGGAGGCTATTAATTTGGAAGGTATTGTTTTCCATCCTTGAGAGGGATCGGGGTTCAGAAGCAGGTCAGATTGATCTGCTACAAACAAAGGACACATCTCTGGTCTTGTCCTCCTCTCCCACTTTTGGCCTTTAAAATCTTACCTATTTATTTTACATATTTGTTTCCAAAACAGGTTCTTTACACAACAGATAAAGTCATAATCTGCTACTGGTGAATATTAAATTATGGATTACAATGTATTTGTTGAACATTTGTAAATGTTCCTGTGTCTTAGGTTTTTAAACGAGGCGAATTTCAGTTGTCTCTGGATCTCAGAATCATGCAGTAACTTTTAAACCTATAACCTCTGTTATTTTTTGGTCGGAGGTAACCTTGGCTGCCTGGACACAAGGGTGAATATCACAGTCGCCCAGCACATCCACGTGGCCCAGATTGGAAGCAGTGGCAGGGAGCTCAGAGGTGAGGTAAGACACAAGTGTGTCACGGGCTGGGAGACAATGTCCCCACATTGTCAAGCTTTTCAGTAACAAAGGCGTTCAGGGCTTAGGACAGTGCAGTAGAGTAAGGAATGATGATGGCATCTCATGCCTCCTGCCACTAAGCCAGCAGCGTGATGTTTAGGAGGACTGTTTTGGTGTAGGAGGAGGCATATTCTGCCTTGGCCCATTTTCTGGGCCACATGGAAGGCCCAGAAATGAGACCTAGAGATAAAGCTCTCCCAGTGGATCCAGGTGAGGGTGAGAGAAACCCTGCCATCCTACCAAACTGGAAAGCTTCTTCTCGCAAAAGAAACAATCAACGAGGTGAACAGAGAGTCTACATTTTGGGAGCAAATTTTTGCCACACACATGTCAGATAGAGCACTATTCTCCAGGATATATAAAGAATTCAAAAAAACTTAACACCAAAAAAAAAAAAAAAAAAAACCAAAACCAAAAACCCAAACAACCCAATCAATAAATGGACTACGGAGCTGAACAGACGCTTCTCAGAAGAAGATACACATTTGATTATCAAATATATGAAAAAATGTCCAATATCTCTAGTAATTAGAGAAATATAAATCAAAACTACTCTAAGATTTCATCTCACACCAGTCAGAATGGCAGTTATCAAGAAGAATACAGACAACAGGGCTGGGGTTGTGGCTCAGTGGTACAGTGTTCACCTAGCATGCATGAGGCCCTGGGTTCGATTCTCAGCACCATGTATAAATAAATAAAATAAAGGTCTATCAACAACAACAACAACAAAAAATTAAAAAAAGAATACAGACAACAATAAATGTTGGCAAGGATGTGGGGGAAAAGGCACACTCACACATTGCTGGTGGAACTGCAAATTGGTGCAACCAGTCTGGAAAGCAGTATGGAGATTCCTTAGAAAACTTGGAATGGAACCACCATTTGATCCCACTTCTCGGTCTAGACCCAAAGGACTTAAAATCAGCATCCTATAGTAACACAGCCACTTCAATGTTCATAGCAGCTCAATTCACAATAGCTAAACTGTGGAGCCAACCTAGATGCCCTTCAAGAGATAAATGGATAAAGAAACTGTGGTATATATAAACAATGGAATATTACTCAGCATTAAAAGAGAATAAAATTATGGTATTTGCAGGTAAATGGATGGAGGTGAAGAATATCATGCAAAGTGAAGTAAGGCAATCCTCCAAAACCAAAGGCCAAATGTTCTCTCTGATAAGTGGATGCTGATCCATAACAGGGGGTGGGGGAAAATGGAGGAACTTTGACTGGGCAAATGGGAGGGAGGGTAGGGAGGGTACATGGGGGCAGGAAAGATGGTGGAATGAGATGGACATCATGACCCTAGGTATTTGGATGGTGTGACGCCACATCGTGTACAACCATAGAAATGTAAAATTGTGCTGCAATTGTGCACAATGAATCAAAATGCATTCTTCTGTCATATATACCTAATTTTTAAAAAAGAGTAAAAAAAGTGGAATATGGAAGATGAGGAGGTTTGGAAATAGGAGCCGTGGATGGACCCACAGAAGTGAGCACAGGGTGTGAGGACCTGGGTATCACGTGGGGACACCTGGCACAGGGGGCTCACCATGGAAGAAGCAAAGAACAGCCAGAGAGAGTGACCTGGCCAGCTGGCGTTCGTCAGCCTGTCCACACCACCCCTGTGCAGGTTCAGGGGTGCCATGCTGACTGTGTCCTCCAGGACACAATGCACACGCTATGTTGCTGACAGGGAGACCATGTGATTCAGGGAACCAAAGGCTAGTGGTGGGCGTGTCCCCACTCACTACCACCCCTAGTGGCCACTCAGGGAATCTGCCCTCTCTGTTTGCCATGCTAGGTTCTGTGGATGTGGATGTCCCCACTTTCAGAAGGAGGTGTGTCACCAGGAAGACACAGTAAGTCCCACTGAACTTTAATCTACACCAGTCCCTTGAACACTTAGAAAATGAACAGGGGACAAAGAAAGGAGACCTCTTGGAAGGCACCTCCAGCCCTAATCATCGAGGGTGTGGGGCTGCAGAGAGCTGTGTGTTTGGTGCTAAGGTGACACATGGGGTGCAGCCTGTGCTCTCAGGCAGGGCTAAACTGCAGACCACCCAGGACGGAGTCACAGCCTGAGGAGGGAGTGATGGCCACAGATTGGAACCCCCACCTCCCACCCACCAGCAAGCCACCTGGACTGGCAGAGTGCAGAGGAGGGAGGGGAACCCTGAGCATGGGGCGAGGGATGATGATACCAGGTGTAGCCTGGAGCTCCAGCGCGGCAGAAGGGCTGCTGTTGCTTCTACTGGCCATCCCAGGCTGGTTTCCCAGGAAACCTGTCCGCCGAAATCCTAGGGGAGGGGAGGAACACACGTATTGGAAGAAGCATCTGAATCGAGGGTGGACAGCAGTGGACACCCAGGTTCTTATTCTGGGTTGCCACATGCCTTGTGCCGTGGTGACAGACTGGGCTGCTCACGGCTTAGCTCTCACACTGGGAATTGCCCTCAGCCCTGGGGAACTGCCTCGGCCAAGGGTAAATCACCTCCCTGAGGATGGCCCGTGGTGACTTGCTGGCTGGGCGCATGCAGAGGCTGATCCAGGTCTCAACTTGGGACAAAAAGAGAGGCCGCCACCTCTGCAGAGTTTCCTGCAGGAGGCCCAAGTCTTAGGAGCAACCTCATCGAAAGCCATCTTCTCCCTCCGCCCAGTCCTGCCTTTCTCCTCTGTGAGATGTGTCTTTAGAGATCAGTCCCTAAGAAACCTTTTCTGTGCAGTTCACATCTCAGGGACTCTTTCCAGAGATCATTTTTGAGTGTCAAAGCCTAGGCCTTTAGGTTGTTGGAAAGGCTTCATAAAATATAGATTTTGGGAAAAACTTATGAATGAGGATAACAACAGACTCCTTTCAAACAAAAACAAAACAAGACAAAACACACAAAAAAAATTTGGGATAAAAAAGGTTTCTCAATGAATTTCCTTTTATTACTTTCCCTAATCAAGTCTTGCTTTATAAAAGTCTATTTTTGGCCGATATTACTATAGCTCCTCCAGTTTGATTGGTAGTATTTGCTAGAAAGTCCCAAAACCCTTCAGATGATGAATTTATTTAGTTAGTGTTCATTTGGATTAATTTGGGTCGAGAGCTTATGTTTCATTATAGATTCTCAAAGTCTTACCCTGCTGCTGACCTCAGCACCAAGCCAGTCCCAGGGGGTGAGCTGGAAGCTTGCTTCCCCCCGGCCTTTCCAACCAGACCAGGGTCCTGTGGAATCTCAGACTCACAGAAGGGGGGACTCTCCACGGTGGGCAGGGATTCCTCACAAAGGTCATGAAAGGAAAGCTCACCAGGTTTGCTCTCCAGGTGGAAGTGAGTCAGAGCTACTCTGCCTTTGTTTTGCTACTCTTACTTTTTTTCTCTCCAATTTTCTCTTAGACTTTGGCCTGATCATTTCAAATTATATCATAAAGATGTTTTTAAGAATTCAAAATACTCGAACCAAAATTTTCAGTTGTTCTTATGTTTAATCTGAGTACGTAGCCTTCCATGTAACTGGAAACAGAACTCCCCAAAGCATTTTTTTTAAACCAAAAAATTATTGATCGTGGAGAAATTTCAGCATCAACTCTTACTTCATACACAGGGACTGGTTGACTTATATAATAAAATAGAGGCTTGAAATTGGCAGGATGGAGTCTAGGATTTTTGAAGCTGCAGTGTGTTTAATTGAGAGAGAGACAGACAGGCAGGGAGAGGCTCTTCAACATCTATTGGAGAGTGTTACCAAATAATTTCAACAGTTGATTTGAATCATACAGTTGAGACAATAAAATTGAAAATAAATTAAAACCACTTAAACAACTGTTTTTTGTGGAGCAAATATGTATGATTTGAATATTTACGAGGGTAAATCAAATTAAGTTGCTGAATGCTTTTTCCCTCTCATCTGTCATCAATGAAGCAAAGCTCTCGGGAGTAAGTTATCAAGTTTTTTTGCATTTTGTTTTGATTAAATATAAATAAACCAATCACATTTTCATGGTTATAAAATCATTCATGGAGTCCAGGAGGCAGAGAAGACAGTCTTCTCTAGGAGCATAAGGTCAGCAAGGTAGACCTACAGAAATCGTGCCACACGGTTCAATTAACCACAATGTCCAAAAACAAAGACATGACCACCGATTTCATATAGCTAATGATAATGCTGTATGTTTACTTTTAAAATAAAAGCAATTGAACTGAACACTAAGTTTCAATGTCTTGGAATCATCCCGGAGGGGCCTGAGTCTGCTTTGGAACCGTCCTTGCCGCTGTCAAAGTTCTAGAACAGGATTTGTTTCCACTAAACAAGGCAGCATGACATTTGGGAGAATTTGCAAGACTTTCACTAGGGAATAAAAGAGAAAACCCATGATTTCTTCCAGTCTCCTTTTACCTGGGACTATTGATCCCTCAATTGTGGAGTGTGTTCTTAAGGAAAAACCAGTTGAAGTGGAGGAGATGGAAACTGGATGGGGTCAGGTGACTCCCACTTGGTTTCCACTTGGCAAATGGTGGCTCACTTTTCTGTTCTGACAAAAGACACCTTCACATCTGATCTCTTCCAACCTGCTAAACCCCTCCTTCTTTGCTCCTAAGTTGATTACCAGACCCCCAAGTCCCCAAGCTGGTGGAAGTGCTTGGAGGACGTCACTTCTTACTGCATCCAGCCGGGTGCTGCCCTGAAGTCCCCCTTCCCTGCCTGGCTTCTCTCCAAAGCATCTTGGCCACACCCTAGGGGTCATCCCCTTTCAGCATCCCTGGGCTTGGCCCTGCAAGGCCGGTTCTTAAGGTTTTACTGGATGCTTTCATGGTCAAACTCACCTGAGGAACCGCAGGAGCCCTGTAGGACCTCCTGCCTCTCTCCAGCCCTCACCCGAGCCACCCTGGGAGGCTGTCTACCCTCCCATGAGGCCTCTCTCCCACCCTCTCATCACCCTGAGATCAAGGCAGGTTTGACACATCCTGCAGCTGCTCTGCAAGGTCACCACCCTTCACCTTAATGAATCTGATGGTAAGTTCTTCCTCTGGGGAACAGCATCTGTGTCTACTTCCTCCCAGTCCCTGGCGGCTCTTTCTCCTTCAGTAGCTCCCTGGTTGATTTCCTAGTGCTGCAGTAACAAAGTAACACAAATGCAGTGGCTGAAAACAATGGACCCTGTGTCCTATAGTCCCAAGGGTTAGAAGTCCACTGGCTCTCGGGCCTAGCATCACGGTGGTGGAGTCACATTCCAGAGGCTGTGTGGGAGAATCTGAGTCCAGGCCTCTTCCAGCTTCTACAGGCTGCCCACATTCCTTGACTTGTGGTCCCCTCCGTCTTCAAAGCTGACAGCCCAGCATCTCTCCTCTTTGACCTCTGCTTCTGTCCTCACACACATCTCCTTTCTCTGCTTCCAACTCTCCTATCTTTTACTTGTGAGGACTCCTGCCATGATACTCAGCCCACCCTGACAATCCCAGAGAGCCTCCCTCCATCCCAGCATCCTTAATCTAATCACATCCAAAGCCCCTTTTCCCTGTAGGAGAACATCCTCACAGGCTTTTTGGGGGAGGAGGTGGGCATTTTGAAGGCCCCCTTATTTAGCCAGTCACACTCTCTCTCCTGATCCACCTGTTAATTTTAGAACATCTGAAACTTGACCTTGGCCCACTTTTCCTTTCCATGCACTCTCCAAGAGCTCACCGAGGCCTCCAGCTTTAAAGGCCACCTCTAAGCTAGGGGCTTCCAAATTCGTTTTCAGTTCTGACTTTGCCCTTGAGCTCCAGGTTTCATCTCATCCAATTTGTCTACACCCCTCACCTGGGTGTTTAGTAATGACATCGAGTGTACACTCTGCACACAGTGCTCTTGATTTCCCCCCTGAACTTGCTCTTCTGCACCCTCTCCATGTAGTAAGGTCTCCACCATCTTCCTGATTACCTAGAACAAAACTAGAAACATCATTCTATATTATTCCTTTATTTTGCCCATCTCCACCTCTGAGCTGTTAGCAAAACATCTCCACGGCCGCGGCTCTAGTCCAAACCTCCTCCTCCTCCTCCAGCCTAGGCTACCATAGCCCATCTGCTGACATACCTCCTGCCTGTTCTTCCCCTCAGACTCCATCTTCCTTGCAAGATGGAATTTTAGTGACTATTTTAATTAACAAGGATTCAAGCAAGTCATAAAATACAGACAAGAATAAAATGAGCATTCAGATATATATCACCTAGGCTTAACATGAGAACACGTTTCGAATCGTTATCTTCTTCAAGAAAGACATCTGCATGCGTGTGAAGTCTTGTGTCCATCCCTCTTTCACCTGCCCCTGCCCCGTGCCCAGGGGCAGGTGTGCTATGTGGTTCCCCAGGTACCGTGGTGTGCTTCCGAAGGCCTCCTCTGAGATGTTCTCATGCTCCTCATGAGGTTAGATATTCTGTTTCCAACACAGTATTTTTAGCATAATATTGGTCAGGTGTCCGTACTGAGGTAGGGCAAATGGGGGTCATGCATTTTAATAGCTGCCTGCCTAGGTGCGTCATGATCAGAGCATAGCTTGGTGTAGTTAATGTTTTCCTAGTGCTTGGCATGTAAAAGCAAAACCTCACTACGGCAGGGAATATCTCTGCACCTAGATCTTCTTGTTCAACTGTGAGAAACAGCAATAAAAATTTTAAATTTTAATGTAGTTAAATTTATCAATCTCTTACTAAAACGTTAGTGCTCTTGGAACTTGCCTAAGAAAACTCTTCCTGATTCTACGAAGACATTTCGCTTGTATTTTCTTTTAACATTTTGCTTTTAGATCTAATGGTTCTGGAGTGTGCGCTTGTGTGTGTTAGATGTGGGTAGCTAGCCGTGCCATCACAGGGAAAGAAGGTTCTGGCCTTTACCTATAGATTTTGTTGCTCTTTCCTTTGAGCTGAGCCCCGTGTTTCTAAATGATATGGTGTGGCAGCTGTTACAAGGATGAGCAGCCTGGGCTCAGACTCAATTCCATTACTTACAAGGTGTGTTGTCTTCCTACCATTACACTCTGTGTCTGTGCCTCTGTTTCCCTCATCTGAAGAAAGATTAGATCAGTGTCTGCCTTGGAGGACTGAGTGGGCAGTGATGTGCTTCAAACCGTCCTATTGAATCTGGTGCAGAATAATCGTATCCATGAAGGTAGCACTTAATGACTTAAACTTCTATGCTATGTGAGAACCTATCTCTGGGATCTCTGTTTCGTGTCTTGGTTCAATAGACCACACCTGTGGCAATGACAAGACATTGAATTCCTGTGGCTTTATGGTAATCTTGAAATCTGGGTGCACGAGAAACTATTTGTCAGCAATCCAAGGATTTTGATGGCAACAATATGGCATTTATAGATTAATTTGAGAGAACTGACATTCATTGTGGAATATCTCTCTATAGGTATAATAAATAAACATGATACAGTTCTCAACTCACTTTGATCTTCTGTCTTTAACAGTGCTCTATTTTCATATATATTTTACACATCTGTTGTTACAGTATATCCTTTATTTTGTTTTCACTGAACAAGACAGAAATTTAACTTTAACATAAAAATGACTGCTGTTGATTTTTAAAATTGGTTTTATATTCCTGAAACTTCATGTCTCATCATTTATGTGTGGTTTCCTATGATCTTTTTCCTGACATTTTGTCTATTGCTTCCCACTCACTATTTTTCTTTTTGAAAAATATATAACTGTGCAGTGATAATCATTAAAATTTATGGTGTTTTTTTTAAGTGCTGGATACTCTTCTCAGCGCTTTGCATGAATTAACTCTTCGTCTTCCCGACAGCTCTAGGAGGTAAATTCTGGTTCTATTTCCACCTTATTGGCAGTGTTGAAGAAAAAAATCTTGCTAAAATATTTCTTTTTTTAAGTCTTGTGGCTTGTTGAAACTGTAAGGAAGACTTTGTTCGGGACTGTAAGGAAGACTTTATTGTTGCAATAGAGGAGAGGGACGAGGCTCCACTGGCTGTGTCAAGGACAAGAGCAGGCTGAGAGACCAAGGAGCAGGACCAGAGCCCAGTGGGTGGAAAGTGACCACAAGGAGACACAAGGGGATTGGCTCTTGCTGAAGGCAGCTGAGGACTTGGACTCATGGTGTCGGATGAGGGACTTGATCAGATACAGGGTGGGGACTCCCAATAAATGGACTTGGCAGGATTCGTGCTACAACTGGACACGGTAAGCTGAAGGCAGGGCCCAGAAATGAGGCCCGGATGTAAAGAGGGCCAGAGAGGCCAATCGAAGTCCCCCAGGGAGGTGGTCAGTGAGGTGTCAGTGGACACCTCAGGTAGGATTGAAGTCCTGGCTGGAGACAGGTTGGAACCCGGAGGGTCAGCTCTGGGCTTGGAGCACCTCTGATAGCCTGAGCCGAGGGGTGGCTGCAAAGACTCCTGCCTTGTGACTTGGGGAAGGAGGCTCAGTTTATCATCCTTAGTATATTTGCTGAAAGCTTGTGTGAATATTATTGATGTAGCCAGGAGCATTCCTGAGTATTGACAGGAAGCGTTTCTCTTAATTTAAAAGGAATTTTGAATTTTGTTTAATATTTTCCCTGCATCAATTGAGCTAATCTTATGATTTTTTTCTCTTTAAGTCTATTAATGTGGTGAGTTACACTAACAGCTTCTCTGACTCTAAACCATCCTTGCTTACCTAGGATAATCCATATGGGTCATAGTAGAAATAAATTCATTCATTATAAACCTTAAATGCCTCAATTTACTATTGATTTTTGAAGCCTAATTCCATGTGTTTTAATGGGGGATGTTTGCCTTTCTCACTGTGTACGTCATGCATCTGAAGAAGAAAAATATGAAATCAGAAGGGCTTGTCCTTACTGTGTTTGGAGTCACACCTGATGGTGAGTATCTTTTCAGATTCTTTCTGCTTTGCCTTCAGCTTTTTGGGTTTTCAGGGCAGAACCTAGGAGGACCTCCTTGGGTCAAGGGCTGTCCGGGCAGCTCCTCTGTGGGCTGGCCTTGTCCAAAGGCTGACTCCCAGGCTGGACGTATCAACCATTAGCCATTAAGGAATTTACTCCTCGGTACTGAAAAACAATGCGATGCAGGTTTAATTGAAGTGAGAGCGGATGTTAATTTAATGGTACAGTCAACTTTCAATTATCCACTGCTGAAAGGTGTGGCCTGGAAAATCCAAACTAACCAACGGCCTGGAATAAGTTATACCTTCCCCTCAACTTCACTGGGATTGCTCCTCTACTTTGGCTCATGTGGAAATGATTGGGAAAGTCAATTTTGTGGAAAGTGGGGCAGGAGCATGTAGCGGGAAGGTCAAGTCACCAAGGTCATGTGTTAGCATTTTCCCATGCTGATTTCTGAATGTCACAACGACCTGTGAGGAGGGCATTCCTGACCTGAGTTTGTGGGTAAGGCAGTTGATGCAGAGTTGAAATGACCTGCCCAAGGTCATCTGCTAGAAATCAGTAGAACAAATAGTTCTGCACTTTCTAGTTCAATCCATGTGCCCAGCAGAGGGGACAAAAATGTTCTGATGTAAACCTCAACCACAGTGTGTTTCTTCCTCAAGAGAATAGTAAAATCTCTTCTCCGTATATGCATTTTCTATAAAGCAAATGCTAGCTCAAAATGAAAGATGTAGTTTGGAAGAAGACAAAAAGGAGATTTAAGTGCATGCTTTTGCACAAATAGATAATTGAAGGTGGGTGGGGAGAGTCTAGGGAAACATCTTTATCACAGGGTTGATAGGCCTTTTGAGAATGGCACTTAAAAAAAGCTAGTGTCTGTGTCACTGGCTGTAAGGTTCCCTGATGTGACAACACCCCTTTTCTGCCAAATCTTCAGCACACTGCAGCAAGTACCTCTGCATTTGTTTAGACAGCAGGGCTGGGGCAGGGCAGCTACCGTGGGCTTGTCATGAGGCAGAGGAGAGACCCCTTGGAGGGCAGGTGTGGACAGGAGCTGCCCAGAAGAACATGAGCCACCGGGAATTAAAGGCCCTTAAAGAGGACACGGAACTGTCTCTGAGTGTGGATGGGGGAGGACAAAGCATTTCACATGAGTCAAGGACACGGGGTCTGTGGACTTATCACGTACTTGAGACAGTTAGACAAAATAACTGATTACCAGCTTACTTTTGGCCACTTGATCAGGGACTGAGTAGTTGTCACCCCGGGGAACCCAAGAGGGCACAGACAGCACACTGGGAGCTGGCTCTGGAGCAGTGATGGCCAGCCCCACCTCAGGAGCACCTTGCCCTGTCTTCACGGGAGGGAGAGTGTTTCCATCATGGGAGGAGATTCCCCTGAGTGTGTGAGAGAAGGTGTGTGGGGGGCATCTGGGTCACTTTGAGGTGCTGCTCAGCTCACTGCTCCTCATTTTGAGGCTCTGGGGCCCACTGGAGCAGGCCATCATGCAGTGCCCGGTGGCCTTTCCTTGGCTGATGGACCTGGCCTTGTTGGGGAAGTCTGACAGCCTGCTGGGGAGCTGAGGTGCAGAGCAAAGGGTGACTGTGAGAGGATGGCAGCAGAGTCCCACCAGCCACCGTCTGGCTTCTGAGGGTGCATCAATCAATGGGGCAGGGCAACAGCTGAGAAAGGAACCCAGAAAATAACCTGAGACCCCGGTGTCCTTGAACTAGCCTGGGCCTGGTTTCCCTTATGAGGTGCTCTGTTGTGCCAGTTCCAGGGCAGGACCTCAGGGACGTCTACCCTTTCTTCTCCTGGAACTTACTGCCCAGAGGAGAGGCTTTGTCCTAGTACAAGAGCCACCATGTGAATGGAAAGCCACAGGGGCCCTAAGTGATGGGCGAGAGAGGGACACAGCACTAAGTCACAGCACAGGGAGGGAGGCCAGGAAGGTTGGGAGGTGTCCCTTGAAGGCTGTCCTGGACCTGCAGCCAGGTAGAGGGTGCTGTGGGGTGGGAAGGGAGGGAGAGGGGAAGTACAGAGGGTCGGTACTGAGGACTTGTGTGGTTCCACAGGAGGAGAGAGAATCCATGGACGGCATTTAAGCAGATGGTGGCAGCTGATTACTTATGTCCCTGGCTAGGGAGGAATGTAGGTGACGAAATATACAGGCTAGTTTTGCAACTTAGAGGGAAAGAATAGGGAGAGATTTGTAAATAACAGGCCTTTTAAAGAATTGGAGGTAAACTCCGTGGTGACTGATGCTGAGCCTCTGCTCAGAGTGTGCATCGCCAGGAACGCATTTTAGAAGGGACCAGAGGATCGCACGCTGCAAGCCGCTACCCTGGCCTGTTGTAGAGGCACCTGAGCAGCATTTTCAGTGGGAAAGGGCGTTTTAGCAGAATCATAGGTATGTAGGGTGCGTTGTTCTCTTTCAAGTAAAATGGGAGGAAATTTGGTTTTGCCAGGAGACCTGAGACTTTATTTCTCTTGGGGAAAGCGTTGGTTTGGCCATGGCTTCCGCTGGCTGTGTATGGCTTGGCCGATGACCCCACGGGGCTCTGGGGTTGCCTTGGCTCATCCTCTCGCCGTCCCCTCAATTTCTTGATTTCATTAGGAGATTAGAGGGACAGAGATGGCTTACAACACTGGGGAGAAATGTAAAGCCATTCGCAGGTCATTGTTGAAGTCAGAGCATGCCTGCTAAGCTCCTTAGGAAGTCAGTGCAGTCAGTGATACGGGGATTAACCGCTGTGTGTGCACACGAGTGCGCAGGCCCTGTGTGCACGGGCCACGTGCCAGTCTGTCCCGAGGGACTCACGTCTGATAGCTTGGCAGCGGGCGATGAGTGCATGGGCCGTGGACAGGTCCAGTCGTTTATTCCTTGCCTCTAGTCCCAGTGCAGTCTGACCTTGGGGCAGCCATGGGGAGGGCAGGGCAGGAGGCCCCTGGACTTGGGTCTACTAAGTTACTAGAGACCAAAAGGCCTAATTGGATGCGATGGTTGATTTTATGTGTCAACTTGGCCTGGCTAAGGCTGCCCATGTAACTGCTAAAATACTTCTGGGTGTGTCTGTGAGAGTGTTTTGGGAAGAGATTAGCATTTGAATCCAGAGACCCACCTTCACCAGGATGCGGAGGGTTAAATCAGAGGTGGAGGTGGAGAGAGGGCAGGGTCCTGTTTCTCCATGGAGCTGGGCCTTTCATCTTGGCCGGCCCTCGGAAACGGGCTTCTGGTTCTTGGGCATCTGATTTAGACTGAATTCCGTCCCCAGTTCCCCGGGGTTCTCTAGATGGTGGAAGGCAGACCTTGGGACTGGTGGGTCCCATGGCCGTGTGAGCCACTTTCCATAACAAACCTGCTGTCACACTCCACAGCTCTCCCGTTGGTCCTGCTCTTCCCGAGAAGCACAGGACATGGACGAGCATGGTGCTCCTGAATGGCCAGCCTGGTAGCCAGAGGACGGCAGGGGAATAAATGGTGGCACCCCAGAGTCACCTCCACGCTGCCCAGCCGTGCTGGAGATGCAGAGGGCAGCGTCCCCTGGCCCTGTGACGAGGTAGGGCCGGGTTGGCTGACCGGTGGAGGGCCATGAGATTCGTTAGAAGGGAAGCTATGTGTTCCCACTCAGGTTCTGGTGTGCCTGGGGACGTGAGGGAGCAGGAGGACTCACCTACATCTCTGCTGCTCTTGTTTGTTGACAATTTGCCGATGGCTGACGTGGAAGTTCCAGAGGGTTGTGGGGTTGGGGGTTTTCAGTAGTCACTTGGAGCTGCTGAGAGGTTCACAACTGTTGAATTGTTAGCACAGTTGTATGGAGAGATTATGCCTCAAGGAGAAGTGAGTGGAGCGGGAAGAAGTGGGCTCCCAGTGCAGCCCCAAGGGGGCACTTCTCATGCAGGCGTTGGACCAGGTGGAGAGTGGCTTCCAGGGTGGGGGCAGAAGGCCAGACCCCTCTTCACCTGCCTGCGTGCTGCTGGCTGAGCAGAGGCCACCATCATGGGATTCCTGAGGACCAGCCTTTCTTGAGGATGCCGTTTTGTAAAGTGGGATTATTTAATTATCTAGTTAACCATTCAGTTGGCCATTCATTTGCTGCATTTTTAGAACTGTGAACTTTGGAGAGATTGAAACCTTAGCAAAAAGCGGCCCCCATGGCAGCACCACATGATTCCCAACAGCCCCGGAGGATGGCTTCTAACTGGCCAGCCCATGGGGCTTCATCACCGCCCCTGTCAGGGCCTGTCCACCTGTGCCCTGGGAAAAACAATACCAGGCTCCTGCAGTGGGTAGGGGAACCCAGTGGTGAGATCTGCTGCCAGGAATGCACCCAGGAGGGCGAGGTGTGTGGAGGTCTGGGAAGCCTGTCTGTCTTTGTTTTACTGTGTGCACTGTGGACATGCTGTTGGTGAGTCTTAGTAAATGTTGACCTTGTAGGTAACTTGAGGGCAAGAGCCAGATTTTATGTGATGACTTAAATATACCATGTAGGAATTTTCCTCCTGGTGAGACTTTACACTCTTCTGTGCCTGATGACTTACTGGAGGGATGGTCTCAGATAAAATATAAGACATCCAGCTCAACTTGAGTTTCAGACCCACAATATTGTTTTATTCTGCGTAGGTGCCATGCAGTATTGGAGACTTGCTTATGCTATAATTTGTCATTGGTCTGAGCTTCAAATGCAACTGGGCTTCCTGCATTTCTATTTACCAAATCTGGCCACTCCATATTGGAGCTATGGGGTTACAGCTATCACCCACCCAAGAGGGAATCCCATGTACACAGAAATTGGTTTTTAGTCTTAAGTAAGGATGACTGAATTAGCACTGGTGTGCCAGGGGCTTTTTTCCTCTGAGTCTGAAGAAACGTCACCTTAGGTAGTGCCTCTCAGCCTCACTGCTTATTAGACTCACCTGGGGGCCAGGTAGGGTTCTAATGCATTAGCACCTGAGACCAGTGACATCAGGAACTCAAACTGGAGGCCCGGGGGTGTTATAGTTTTAAGCTCCCCCAGCTGATTCCTGGGCAGGCGAGGCTGAGAGGCGGTGGCTCAGGCACAGAGCATTGCGAGGCCAAGTGATATAGCATCCGCACAGCATTCACCAGGGCCGGCAGTGGTAAGAGCCGTCCAAGTGGTCCAGAGAGTGGAAGAGGAAGAAGGGGACCCTGGGTGAAGCAGCAGACAAGCAGCGGCCCGCGCAGGGGAGGCAGGTGGATCCAGATGGATCTGGGTTGCTGAAGCCCCCAGCTTCTGTGCCCAGTAAGAAGAAGAAGGGAGGCGGGAGGCCACAGAGGCCAGGGTGTGCTTCCCCTGGTGGGGACTGGAGCTGAAGGCTGTGTTCACATGCTGAAGGAAAAGGAGCCAGGTGCCAGCCACCCTCTGTACCTGTGCAGGAGTCTCATGGGAAGACGTTGGCCACCTACAACCCGTAGAAATTACAGTCCCCCGAGCTGGAACCTGTCCTGCTCAGTGTTGGTCCTCTGCCTAGAACGTACCTGGAGCATAGTGGGCACCCGATAGAAGGTGTTAATGGGAAGAATAAACCCATAAAAAAAGCAGGGAAACCCCAACAGGGGCTTTGGGGCTGGCAGCAGGGCATCTCGCGCCTGTTGTTGGCCTGTTTCTGTCTCTGGAATGGAGGAGACAGGCTGCGTGTGGCGCTGAAATCCACTAAGCATTAGATTCTTCTGTGCCTGTATGAGCTGGTGGCCCTTCGACCGATGCTGCAGGTCCTGGGTGGGGACTCCCTCTGAAGAGTGTCCTGTCTGTGAGGCCCGGGAGCTGGGCCTGACTGCAGCTGGCGGCAGCTCACCAGGCTGCTGGGGTTCCAGGCTGGAGGAAGCCCGGCACATCCCTGAGCCAGGGGCACATCCTCACGGTGGTGGGACCAGATCCCTGAGCCGTTGTGGGCTGTGGGCACGTGGGGTGGGATGGGGTTAGGATGCCTTCCCAGGCAGGGCAGAGGGAGTGGGTGTCCTCTCAGCTGGTGCAGCGCAGTCGCAGTGGGTGCCCGAGCCACGCTCAGGAGGCCGGTTAATCCGTTTGTTCCTGGCTTCCCTTTGTTGTACCAGGAGGGATTTGCAGTGACTCCGCAGGCCGTTTGTGGCTGCGGGTGTCTAGGATCTTGTTGTGCACCTTGGGTTTCTTTTATCTGTATCTCCATGTACTTCTGTTTCTAAGATATCCAGGCCCCGCCACACCTTTCCCTCCTAGCTGCTTCCAGCCAGAGAGGGAATCTGCAAGCTGACTCTGTGCCCTGGTGCTGCTGAGCCTTTTGCACAGAAAGAAGAGAAAGCTGGATACCCCCCTGCCCTTCTTCTTTAACAGATATTTTTAGCTTTTCTAAAAGCTTCTCACTCTGAGCCTTAAAAAGAAATAAGAATCTCTTCCAAAAATGCAAATGCTCTGGCAGAAAGCAAGAGGGGTGTTTTCAGTCTTCCCGGAACAATCTCCCATTGACGCTCCCGGTGCCAGGGGGGAATGCTGGGGAGGGCGTTGGTGTAAGTGGGGTTGCGGGAGCAGGAGCCGGCTCCTGGGGCCATCTGTGGCCTGCGCTGTGGACTTGCTTTCCTCCACTGGGTGTTTGCTCAAACTGGTTCTGCACATTTCGGGGTGGCTCCTGCGTTGCTGCGTGTGTCTAGAACATTCTGAGTCCCACAGAGCCCTGAGATGAGCTGATGGCTCCACCTCTCCAGACAGCCCCCTGGCCAGCGCAGCCTTTGGAAGTCACAGGGCGTTGTGGCGCCACCCAGGGACGAACAGAGGCAGCCCTGGTCCCAAGGGTGAAAGGAAGGTGGGACAAACTGCAGGTCCAGTTGGCTTTGCTTTTGAAAGGGTCACTTTAAGAGCACATCCCCCAGTTGTAAAGGCCCTCTTTGACGCCCACTTGTTCTTCCAGCCATCTGAGGTCTCTCGTCCCTCGTGCTCCATGGCACCAGGTTTCACCAGGAGGAAACAGCAGGGGAGAAGGGACAGTGACCATCTCCACATCTGCTTTCAGGGGGACCGGAGGGCAGGAGCAAAGTGCTGCTCGCTGACACCGTACCTCACGCGTCACCGTCCCTTCCTCTTCCCGTCCGTCCATCCTGCAGTTGTGTTTGATTCGTGTTCCTGATTCCCTAGAGCACAGCGTCACTTCTCAGCAATGCTGAGTCGCTGAATCTAAAACTTTTCATTTGTGTCTTTCAGAACTGATTCAAAGTTTGCTTATGTTCTGAAATAGCGATTTGGCCCCAAATCCCATTGAAAACAATACAGTTGTTGTCAGTTCCACTTACGTCAGATTCAGAGAACACTGTGAAGGCAGCTTTTTTAAAGGGGTCATCAATATCCTGGGGATGCAAGCATTTTGCAGAAAGTGCATGTTGATATGAAGATGCAGAGCCCCGCCCTCTGTCTCCCACACACTCCTGCTTCTGACAGGTTGGTGACAGAGCTGGAGGACTATCTGAATGTGCGTCAGGTGGTGGGCAGGGAGGCCATGCGGCCACCGGCATACCTCAGCTTCTCCTCCTGGTACCAGGCAGCTTAGGGGCGGGTGGCAGAGGCATCATGTTCTAATGGCAGCACCTCATGTGTCTGTTTCTTGGGTTAACTCCCTGTCTGGGTGGGTTTTCCTCATTTGAGATCCAGTGGTCTGTTGCATTTCATATACGTTCTCAGAACACTACTCTGAAGAAGGCAGAGCTCCTGCCTGCCCCATGGAGAATCCGAGCCTCCGGAAGTCGAGGAGCACCCCGCCGCCTGTCCTTAGATCCTCCTAGAGATGCGCTCAGATGCTCTGCTCATTTCTGCAGAACCAGCCCCAATTGCCGTGAAAACTGAAGAGGAAAGTTGGTGTCTGACTCTGGGAAAAGCAGGTGCTTGAGCGACAGGGAACTTTGTGCCTTAGAACAAATCTTTCTGTCTGTTACATTTTGCAGTGAGTGTGCAAGGTAGGTTGTAGTCACTTTGATTTACAGATAAGGATTGGTGAACACCCCAGAAATTTATATGAAAGGCCAGAAAGGCACGTCCCAGGACGGGAGGCAAACTCCGCTAAAGCCAAAGTGGAACTGGAGCCGCCCACACACGTGGCCACCAGCCTCCGCGGGCCACGGGCGCTCAACTGCCCTCCAGAGCAAGTCCCGCGTGTGATGGAGAAGCACGGTCAACCGCAGCATGTGTCATCCACGTTGAGTGGCCCTCGAGGATCCCCTCCTGGATGGGAGAAGAAGCAGGAGAAGGTGAAAAGAGTCCACAGAAGTCAAAGGATGAGGTAGGACAAAAGAGTCCAAAATCACTGGAATAGGAGGGAGTTTTCCTTGAGAACATGAGAATGTATGTAAAAGAAGAGTCCAGTGAGCGTTTTAGAACCGCAGAAGGCAACCTCCCCGTCTAAGAGCTCCCCGGGTGGCCCCGCGGCCCCGTGGACACAGCAGAGTTGAAGGCTCAGAGTCTGCAAAGCCGTTCAGATATTTCCAGACTGAAGCAGGCAGAAAATAGGAAGAATGGGGAAAAGAGCAGATCAGATTGTAAGAGCGATATGTGGCCTGTCACAAGACTTCCTGTGTATGACTTTGGGACCCCAGGAGGACAGGAAAGGGAGAGTGAACAGGGCCAACAGCTGAGCAAACACTGCTGTGCGTATGAAGTGACGTAGAGATCCTGGGTTATGCTGCCTTCCTTCAAAGAGGGCTGTGCGGCTCTGCGTGTGCTTTCAAGGTAATGGAATTTGGTGCCAGGCAGGGTTGGAGGATAAGAGGAAAGGCAGGGGTCAATAGAGAATCCAGGTTCTTTGGCCAGAGCCACTGGATGACAAATTTCCACTGAAGCGAGGATCAAACGGAGCAGGTTGAGGGGTCCAGCAGGCCTGGGGTTGGGGTACAGTACCTGAGATTTCTGTTGTCAGGAAGGCGGGAGGAGAGAGACCTTGGAGCCACAGAGAGGGCCCGAGTGGGCACCCACAACTGTAGAACCCTTGGCACGCGGCACGGGGCCAGTGCAGGCGAAGGGAGAATACATGCCCGTGGGTCTCCTGTCAGACGCTTGGCTTCTTGTCGGTGGGACGGAGCTCCCACTTCTGGCCTTCCACCGCCTGCTCCTGCTCTGGGCACAGCTCCTGCCATTGCTGACTTACTGTGCTGCGCTGTGCGACAGGGATCTCTGATACCAGACACGGACACAGCTACTCTTTCCTGATTCTTTGGAGGCACAATGGAGAGAGAAGCTGACACCATCGGGGACACATCCATTGTGTCTCTGCCAACAGTCATTGGTCAGGGACTGTGGAGGAGGAGCTGTGAGAAGGAGTCACAGACTGTGTCCCTTCTGTCCACAATACCACCCTGCACTGTTTCACATGCTGATGTGTTCCACACGTGGGCCTTGATGGCAGGAAGGAGCTGGTATGAGGACAATTAACAGACCTGGAGGTAAACACCCCAAAGCGCAGGTCAGACAGATGGGGGGGCAGTTAGAGTGGACCAGGTGCCCCTACCCACATGAGCTCACGGACGGCTCTCACATGCTACAGGTAAGGAAGCTGGGCCCAGAAAGGTGGGGTCACTTGCTCCAGGTCATGAGATTAGTGCCCGTCTCAGAATCGGAGTCTAGCTCAACCTGGAACCAAGTCCAACCTGATTTCAGGATGGACATTCCGTAGGCTGCAGTGTCCCTGGTGACTCACTTTGATCAACGAGGCTCACCTTGGGTTAGCACTGGAAATGTAATATCCTCCACTGTCCCTTTCCTCAAGGGGCACAGTGGCCATCTGGGTGACGTGGCTGGACAGTGTGGCACATTCAGTATGTCACCACCAAGGGATGCATTTTTGTTCCCAACTGAAAATTCAAAGTGCATGGAGCCCTGAGGCACTGAAGAAGCTCTGGTCAGGGCCTTGACCTCTGCCTGGCAGTGACATTAGGGTCTGGATGGGGACAGGTGGTGCTAGAAAGTGGCCCTCTGCAGCGCAGTAAGGCAGGTGGAGACAAGGAAGGATGGTAAGCATTGGGCTGTTGCTCTACAAAAGTCTTGGGAGGGCTGTGTGCTGGCCGTGTGGAGGGTACCGGGGCAGATGTGGCAAAGGGTGTTCTTGACACCCCGGGCAGTGTGTTACACTCTGGGGCCCTGGGTCCTTTCTATTAGATTGGAATTGAACACCCTCAGGAAGAGACGCGCCTGTCGTCTGTCAGCCCCACGGAAGCTCCCACTAACAGGAAGTGTGGCGAAGGCAAGGCCCCGTGTCTCGCTCCGTGCGGCAGTGTAGGCCACACGCACTGCCATCTGGGGTTGCGTTTCACCCAAGAGACACGTAAGGGAATTGGACATCTCATGTTTTAGGATTTATCCAGATTTTCTTATTGCTTTTAGCAGTTGTGTGATGTTTTGGTTGTCTACTACTATCAGTGAGTTACATTTGAACAAATGACCTATATATAAGTAAAGATTGTTTATTGTAAACTGCATGCTCTATCATCCTGTTACTATGTAATGTTTTAAAGCCCAAGTCACAGGGGACATCTTAAGCTCCTGAGGCGTGTGGAAGTCCCAGAAACGCTTCCCTATGCTTCAAGGCTTCTCCTCGCACAGTCATGGAGAACACTGGTTTAGGCCTTAAACCCAGAGGGCAGAACACGAGCCCACCGGTTAGTTTGCTAGGGTTGCCACAGTGAAGGGCCACCCACTGGTGGTCTCACAGCTCTGGAGCCCAGAAGTCAGAGAGCAGAGTTGGCAAGGCTCTTTCTGAGGACCAACAGGGCCGTGTGTCCCTTGCCCATCTCTGACTTCTGGGGGCTGGTCGTCTTTGTGAGGCGTCGCCCTGGTCTGCCTTCATCTCCACAAGCTGCTCTGGTGCCGTTTTGCGTGTGTCCCTCCGAGCATCTATGAGGTGTCTGGATTTCAGACGTCCCCTTCCTGAGGACAGCAGTGTGGTGTTAGGGCCACCCTGAGAAGCTCATTGTAGCTGCCTTACCTCTGTAGAGGGCCTACCTCCAAGCGAAGTCACATTCTGAGGTACTGGAATTTAGGGCTCCCGCATGTGTTTGGGGGACACAGTTCAAACAAAGCACCTCGGTCATTCACTCATGCTCTGTTTTAAGCAGTTGTGTCTGAAGAAGTCGCAGCAGATGTCTTGCCGGTGTCCCGAGCTGGCGGGAGTATGCCCCCTAATCGCGGCAGCAGGGCCTTGGGTACAGAGTGTTCTCCGGGAGGCTCCTCAGCATTTCCCAGTTCTCCCTGTGCCCTTCAGTGGGCAGTTTTGCTAACTCTTCTTTAGGTCACATTTATTCTGTCTGTATAATGGTTGCCAGGGCAGATTCCTGTGCAGAATCGGAAGCTGAGCAGGGAGGAGACGTTCCCATCGACACTGCGGCTCACTTTCTTTCCTTATCACTCCCTACTTTGCCACTTAGGGGACCCCGATAAATTTTCTTTTCTAGAATCTTCTTATACAGAGTAGATGAGCCATCAGAATATCTTGAATTAAACCGAACCTTTTGCAAAGTATATCATCCTTAATAAAGTTAAGGGCAACTTACAGGTCAGTTATCTTCATGCTCACCATTGAGATCCATACGCTGCTTTCTGTTCCAGTGAGTGTGCAAACACACAACTCCCTTCGTCCTCCTCCACTGTCTTTCCCACGGTTGTCAGAGGAGGACTGAAAGCCCCTGTGACTACGTGTGCAGGCTCACGCAGCCTCACTAATTAAGCAGAACTTGGCTGACATCTGGGGTGGAGAGACATTTTGCCCACAGAAAACTGCCTGTTCACTCCAATGAGTCACGCCTCTCAGTCTCGGCCCGGGAGTGGGTGTTCCAGGGATTGTGTCCCAGCCTCTGCCAACCACCACCCTGTTTCTGGAATTGACAGGATTTGGGGGCTGAGGCAGAGCACCTGCATTTCTCCGCCAGCTTTGGAGGAACCTCTAATTTCCTGAGTGTCACGGAGGGTTTTAACTTAAGTGGTCAGAGTTGTTGCTGGCCCGCTGATGTGGCTGCCAGACAGGGACGGAAAGGAGGCCAAGGACTGCGCTTGTTGTTGGATGGTTAGTTCTTTGGCCTTTAGGAAAGAGCTCTGGTTGTTGCTTTGGAGTAGGCCATTGTATTAGTCAGCTTTTTGTCATTGTGACCAAAATACCTGGCATAACTTGGAGGAGGAAAAGTTTGTTTCAGGCTCCTGGTTTCAGAAGTTTCAGTCCATGGTTGGCTGATCTGAGACAGAGCATCACGACAGAGGAGAGCTGCTCAACTCATGGCAGCCAGGAAGCGAGGAGAAAGAGACGGAGAGAGCGAGGGAGAGAGAGAAAGGAGCCAGGGACAAGATACAGTCCCCAAGGCCACACCCCCTAGTGGCCTTCTTCCTCCAACTATGCACCTTCTCCCTCCAAGTTGTTAATCCACCTGTGGCTTAGTCCACTGATGAGGTCAGAGCCCTCGGGATCAGTCACTTCCCAAAGTCCTCCTGTTTGGAACCTGCTGGACTGGAGACTAGATCTCCAACACATGACCTCTGAGGGGACATTGCAGATCCAACTATGCAGTTGTGATTTTCTAGTTTACCACGATTTTACTTTATACCACATTCAATCCACCCCAGCGGTCATCTATTGCTACATAGATTACCAAATGTCCAGCAAGAAATAAAAATAAAAAAATAAAACTTGGGTTTCTATTTTATAGTTTTAGTTTGCAGATTAGCTGGGATCCTGCACACAGTTCTCTAAAATTTTGTTACCTCCAAAGTTGTACTGCTTATTTTAAGAATAAGAACAAGTCAGACAATGAGGAGTTTTGGTCAGTGTCACAGAAGCACAGGAATTGCCTATGCCTTTGTGACTCTCAGGGGACATAGTTTGCCCTCGGAGCTGGCCAGGAAGGCTGGCCTGGGAAGGCGAGTCTCCACAGTGTGTGAACCCAGTGTTACCGCTGTTGACTGGTGACGAGTCCTTGCTTCCCCAGTGTTGAAGAATAACACCAAAGAAGCACGCCGAGGCAAGGTCAGAGTAGAAATTAGAAGTTTATTAAAGGACAGCAGAAAAGACTTCTCCCGGAGGAAGAAGGGGACCCAAGAGGTGGAATCCGCGGAAGGGATGTTGTCTCCCCTTTTTATAGTTCTTTCAGTGATGGAATGTAGGTGGGAAGGCCCGAGGGGTGGGACACAGGTGGGCCAAAGAAGTAATCTGGTCAGGAAGGACTTCTGAGTCAGCACCTTTTTGCTGGGGGCTGTTCATTAACATTTCTTTGAGGTGGACTTTGGCCTAGGGCCTTTTCGGGACTTCATTAACATTCCATGAGTTGTCCTGCGTTTCCCGGAATCATTGCCAGCATGGCCTCCATTTTAGATTTCACTCGGCATTAGACCCGATTTATCTAACTACACTGACTACCTAACTTTAAATCTGGCTTCACCAGGTTCTCCCAGGGCCGTGTTGGTAGAATGGGCAGGAATCGTATGGTCGTCCTTCCTCAATGTGGCTCAAGTATTTTTTAAACCATGAGTAAACTTTGAGACAACCCAATAAGGGTCTAGCAATGTGCCTGATTTGTGGGGACCTACATTTATGCCAGATGCTTTATAATTCTTTCATTTTGATTCTCACAATGAGTTTCGGGGCACCTTTTTACTCATATGCATGAAAAAATTGAGGCACAGAGAAGTTAAGTAGCTTGCCCAAGGTCATACAGCTGGTGAGTGGCAGCCCTGGGCTCAGAGACCAGGGAAGAGTGAATCTCGATCTTCACTCTTGCTTTCTCTCGTTCCCACAGACCTCTGGCAGATTTTGCTCTCCTCCAACCATTTGAAGAGGGAGGGAGTTTGCATGCCCCGTGTAGACTTTGGAGAGGGATTATGTCTAGTGTAGACACGGATGGCCAGACCATAGCATGACAAGACGCAGCACTTGACCCTGACGTAATACCAGCCTTTGGAGGAGTTGCTTCCCATAATGGCATGCTGGAAACATTCCATTTCTCTCAACAAGTAACCTTTTATCAGTTTGAGAGAGCAGCTAATATACCAGTGATTCAGTTTTGAAAAGCAGAATTATTTGTTTTTGAGAAGCTCACCACCCACCTGCGTGTTTCCTTCCGCTGAACCCCCTCCCTCCGACTTTAAGACAGCAAGTTGCAGGGGATAAAACATAAGGCCCTTGTTAATTGCAAATTAATAGTGCCAGGAATGTATGCAGATGGCACCTGAAGTCAGTTGCTGACAGCATCATATTCTGGTTTCATTTTTCTTTTCTACAATTCAGCTGTGCACCAAGCCAAGACTGAGTGGTCTCAGGTTCTTGTTTAGGTCTGTTTCTCTGTAGAAAATGCTGTCTTGGCCTACCTCTGTTCTTATCATACAAACTTGGTGGGTCTTGCTTTCATGGACTCGTGAACTGTAAATTGTTCCAAGCTCTGGTAGTCTGTGGGACACAGACATGAAACTTGCATTGGAAGACACTTGCTTAGCTAGGAAGTATTTGACTGCAGTAGTCTGCTCATTCTCATGAGGTCAACTATGAACCAACGTTGTAACAGGTCCACAGGGAACGTTTGTGCTCTGGTTGGCACTTGGATTATATTTATCCAATTATTTTTTTTTCTCTTTTCTGAAGGCTTCATGCCAACTGCCAAAATTAATTAATTAATTAAATGCAAAATCCAAAATTTGTTGTACAGAATGATCATCGGACCAAACTGGTTGACCCAGGGAGAAAGAGCACATGCCCCTGACTCTCGGGTGAGTGGGGAGAATGCTTTGAAACTCTGAGTTACAACACAAATAGCTTCATGGAAAGTAGCCACGAGTCAGGAGACCTAACTAATGGGCCCTCCTTGCAGGACAAGTGGCAGAGAAACTCGAGGTTGTGTTTTAGTGAGCTTTTATGGTCTCTGTGACCAAAAGGCCTGACAAGAAGGATGTAGAGGAGTAGAAGATTATTTGGGACTCACGGTTTCCGAGTTCTCGGTCCATAGATGGTGAGCTCCATTGTTTTGGGCCCAAGATGAGGCAGAACATCTTGGTGGAAGGGGTGGAGGAGGAAAGAAGCTCAGGACATGGCAATAAGGCAGGAGAGAGAGAGAGAGAGAGAGAGAGCGAGAGAGAGAGAGAGAGAGAGAGAGAGAGAGAGCGCTCTATTCACCAGGGACAAAATATAAATCCCAAAGTCACCCCCCAGCGGCCCCTGTCCTTACCCCCTCCCCACGGCCTGCAGTTACCACCCAGTTAATCCACATCCGCAGACTGATCCACGGTTAGGTTAAACCTTTATAATGCGATTGTTTCACCTCTGAAGATTCCTGCATTGGCCCACACGTGAGCTTTTGGGGGATACTTCGTATCTGAACCATAAAATCATGACAAATCTCAGACTTTATTTAGAGTTTAGACGTATTTTTTCCATATTTCAATAACGAGAACAATGCCATTTGAGCCCATTTTACTGAAAAGGAAAAGAAGTACTGGGTGCCATGGTGCACGCCTGTAATCCCAGAGGGTCAGGAGGCTGAGGCAGGAGGATCTTGAGTACAAAGCCAGCCTCAGCAATGGGGAGGCCCTCAGCGACTCAGTGAGACCCTGTCTCTAAATAAGAAACAAAATAGGGCTGGGGATGTGGCTCAGAGGTTGAGTGCCCCCGAGTTCAATCCCTAGTTCCCCCATCAAAGAAAGAAGTGAGTGCCCCTTGGTTTCCCCACCCTGCCCAGTGTGGGCAGTCCTGGGCACTGCCCATGGTGGGGCTGTGGTCACCTTGGAAGACATGTTTCTTGGCTGTGATAGGAGCTTCTAGAGAGGTGGCTCCTCAGGCCCAGCTCCGTGTGGCCGTCTTAGATCTGGAGGGCAGCTGAGAGGCGGACTTCCGATGGTTCTTCTTTGGTTCTTCAACTTTACAATGATGCAGAGGCAATTTGCATTCTGTGGAAACTGCACTTCAGGTTTTGAATTTTAAATGTTTTCCCTGGCCAGTGACGCTCTGTGATGCTCTTGTGCCGCTGGGCGGCAGCAAGCCCCAGCTCCTGTGGTCCCGTGATCTCAGGGAACACCGCCGCTCTTCGGTGTGCTGTGCTGACGAGCTAGGAGGCCAGCAGGTTGGGGCCGTTCAATGCGATTTCAACTTATGGTACCTTTGACCTACGGTGGGTTTGTTGGGTCAAAACTGCCTCATGGCTGACAGCATCTGTGACTCCTTCTCCCTCGAGGCAGCAGTCCACCCGGCTCCCTCGTGCAGTCATCCGCACAGCTGGCCTGGGAATGGGGGTGCGTGCTCTGGGAGTACGAGAGGTCCATGGACCCAGGGCTGCGAGCGCACAGGGCAGTGAGGTCTTGGCAGCTGAATCCAGTAGCAGCAGGTGGCAGAGCTGAAGGGTGGGAAGGGTGGGCTCCCACCTTGCAGCAGGGGGTGGGGAGAACCTGCCCATGCCCGCCTCTCACCTTGTTAAAGTGGAACCAGCAATGGTCACCCGTGGGTGCTCATTGTTGGTGGCTGCCCAAACTCCTGACTGGCAGGAGCACAAGCTTAAATTCCAGACATTCTTCCAGCAGGGTGTCCCCAAGTGCCTTTCCATATATCACCCCCAAATCCCCTTTCCAATGTGATTCTTGTTTTGCTGTGTGGGTGCATCCCACCCAACCCCTCTACACTCTGAAGACAGTGTCCTCATAGATCCCCGGTGTTGTTAGTAATGGTGGAGTCTCAGCTCAGGCCGGGCCCACAGAGAGGCACACAGAGAGGCACTGTGGGCAGAGGACCTTCTGGGCCACTTTACTTCCCACCATCTGAGCTGTGCCTTTGACACTGTAAGGGCTTTTGTAGACCAGTATTGAGGACAGAGAAGGGACCGTGTGCCATTGCACACAGAGGGAGCTGCGGAAATGCGGGTTAGATCTCCAACATCCAATGCCAGTCCTGAGGGACTTCCTGAAAGATGTCAGTTCCCCAGATGGCACCTTCATGAAGGCCAAGGATCAGGGCTGTGGGGCATCAAATGAGCCCATCTAATGGCTGGACTCTATTACAGGATCCAGCTTACTGCATGACCACACCATGGTGATCGTAGGTGTTTCTGATGGTGCATCTGCACCAGGCACAAGCTCCTGAGCAGGCCAAATGGCAGCAGCAGACTTGGAAGCCGTAGCTGGCGAGGTCCAGGCCCCCTGGCAGGAGAGGCCTCAGGTCCCTGTGGCTGGGCCCCTGCTGGGCCATGCTGACCTGTGACTCTTTCCACCTTGGTTCTTGTTAGAGGAAAGAGCTGCTGTTACCCACGTGCAGGCATTTGATACACAAATAGAGCTGGACTCGTCTTGACAGGACAAAGGCTTGGGACCTGGGTACTGTCCCTGAGGTTCTTCCCATCAAACACGCTTGGCAAATAATGGGACCTTGGTACCCTTTAGCCATTGAAAAATCTGAGCAGTGGGGGTTGGGCAGGAGTGGCCAGGAACCTCTCGGGGGAGATGGAGCCCGAGGGGTGAGGGTGCAGGGGCAGCGCTGCTGGGTGGGATGGAGCTGACCGAGGGTGTGACTTCTCCTCCCAGCCCTCACACGATTCCCTAGGAGCCCTGGCAAGTCCCTGAGGCCTCCGAAGGTCAAGAAGTAGTATTTATTCTAGAGGACTGTCCCCTCGGGGTGTGCTTCATGGACTAGGGTCCAGAGATGCCAGATGGCATCCGCTGAGGAGAGGGCACTTCCTGCCAGCGGGCTCCCAGAACAGGGCGGGTGACAGCAGTGGCCATCTTCAGAGCCTGGCTCTTGTTCACTTCTTGGAGACTGGACAGCTTATTTGGCTCAAGGGTGTGCTCCTCCCTCTCCTCGTGCTGTCCTCAAACAGGTTTGGTTTGTTTTCACTTCTGGGGAGACAGAGGTGGCCCACGGGCTCCAGGGGCTGCTGTCCCTTCTCCGGAGGCTCCTGGAGACTTTGCAGGATCAGCTTCTCCCAGTTTACAGAAGGCCTTTGTGGGACGAAGACTGGCGGGTGCTGTAACCCCTCTTCAGTTTCACCCCGAGGAAGCCAGGCTGATCATTCCTGCCCCAGGCTCATGGTGAGGGTCCCTGGAGATCAGGGACTGAGGGTGCCTTTGGCCTTTTCAGAAGAACAGCTTCACGTGCCACAAAGGATCTTTCCCTTTGAAGGCGCTTTCCTGCTTGATTCATTCAGACGTTCTTTGAAATGACTTGGAGTGTGTCTTGGGACCAACCTTAGAGAGTGAGGTTTTTTTCCAGGTGCCTTTGTAAGAATGACCTTGGTGATTTTATTCAGGGACTGGGCAGAGTGAAGAGGAGGGGGGGAGAAGAGCAGGAGGAGCAGGAGAATCCATTTGGATTTGCAGTGTTTAGCTCTGGGCAGGGATTCTAGTGAGGGCATCCTATTTCAAAGCAACTTTCTCAGGGCTCCAGGAGAGCCCTTAGCCGGTGTCATGGATCTGAACACATAACAACTATGTCTGCATGGTCTGTAGTTACAGTAAGGACATTTGCAAAGTGCTAAGTAATGTATGGGCCTATTTTCATTGGTATTGCATTTGGATCCTTTCATCAGTCCTTCAGTGCTGGTATTATTTGTATCCATCTTTAATATCCTTTTAAGATTATTTAAATGAGGTGCAGAAAGGAAGCACAGTTTATAATTTGCTCAAGAGGCAGAACCCATCTGCCCTGGTTCTGATTCTTCGCGTCTGAATTGCCCACCACATGGCCCAGTTCCTCCAGGGCTTATTAAGATCTCCTGTAGAGATGAGATCTAACCACTCTGCCAAGGCCACAAGTGTGTGGACCCTTGGAGCCGTGAACTTGATGACCCAATGGTCCATATCAGTGCCCGTCCTTGCTCAGCCACCTCTGAGGGTCTATACCTCACGACAGCCCTGCACAGCGGATCCTCCTCCTCTTCCTATTTTCAGATTTGAAAGTGGAGCATTAAGAAATGAAGGCATCTGGTCTCCGGTCAGACAACTAGCAAGTGATGGCTAGGTTGGCTTCCCGGGCAGTCCGTCCTGGGTGCAGGGCTGTCTGCTTGGTTTCTGTAGCTGAGTGCTGCTGTAGGGTAGGTCTGGCTGGAAGAGTGTGTCGTGCAGTCAGAGGGGGCACTGCATGGAGAGACATCCTCTTCCTTCCTCCTTCCTGCACCTGGTGCTTTAGATTCTGGGGTGGGATGTGGGGTTGGACTAAAGGGATGAGAGGCTACTGTGTCCCTGGTCAGGACAGCCTGGCAGACTGAGGGCCCAGTGGTTTTGGCCTTCCTTTTACCTGGCACGTTGGAAGTCTGCTCCGCATCAGGCCTTCTCTCAGATGGTGCAGGCAGGCTGGGTGGGCAGACCTGGGGATCACCTGCACCCTAGGCTGGAGCCCCAGAGTGGGCTGCTCAAGGAGCTGAGCAGTCAGCCCAGTTTATGTACCACCCTCCAACACCCCTGGGTCAATTTCCACACAAGTACTCTAGCTATCGAGGCCAGTCCTGAACATAATTTGAAGGCACTCTAGAGAGTGCTAGAAATCTACCCAATCCAGCATAGGAAAGTTACACCATTATGGCTGCAATTCGGCTGCTGGTATGGCAGCCCCTTGCGCTGGTCGTACATAAAGTCAACAGCCCCAACAGCCCTAACAGCACCATCTCTATGTGCATCTCTAGGGCAGTGCTAGTGCCCTGCTGCGTGTTCAGTTCAGTTGTGTGCTCTGTGCTGCCTTTCAACACTCAAATTCAACTTGAAAGTGTTTTTTTAAATTTTTTATTTTTTTATTTACTGTGGGGAGGAAAAAGTGCTGTTGGGAAAAAAATCATCTTACTGGCCAATTAACAGATAAGGGTCTGCCCTGCCCATGCAGTGCCAGGCAGAGGTAAAAATTCAGTCTCTTTATCACAGAGAAGTCTTTCTCCCAAACCAGGGAAATGATACAGGTTGGAATATGGGAATGGTTTCTCCTTTTCAATGTGTTTTTCAAGTTTGAGATCTAAAACTCAAATTGAAATTGACATTTATTTGTAAATCACAACCCTCTTCTCCTTTAGAGATATATACCATGTTTATTAAATTTTTATGAGAATTTATGAAGATGCCCCAGGAAGGAGAGTTATGCTTGTGATAGCAGAGAGAACCACGAGGCTATTTCTAAATAGCGTTTTCAGCATATTAATTGTGACTTAGATAACAGTCCTATCTCTTCAGGGCTTCTCTTTGGGTTCAACATCAGAGCTGGCAAATTAATACAGTCATTATACAGCCGAAAGCTGTATCACTTACCAGTTCATTAGTGTTCAAGTCAAAATCCACACTTTTACTCATCTCTCCTGGGTTATGAGCTAGATAGGGAAGCTTATCTCCGTGCAGAATGATCTCTCTGGCTTCTCTTTCCCCTGCATCGAAAAAAGTGGCCCGTTGTGTTCTGTCGATTTTCATGTTAATATGTCCTGGGCTGAAGAGCTGGTGGGGTTGCCTTGGGTGCTCCACCCTCTTCTTCTGCTTTGCCACCTGTCCAGGAGGTAAAGAGGAGGAGGAGCCCTGCTAGCCTGTCCTTCTCCAAACCTCAAGCCCTGTAAATGACTAAGCTTCACCTTTAACCAGAGTATTGGGCTCAGTTTAGCGCTCAGGAGGGCACCCTGTCTTGGAAACGTGGGTCCTGCTGAGGGGGCTGCCCGGCAGGGGGGCTGCAGGCTGCTCACACTTGCTTTGTACAGCGTGGGCCTTTCTCTTTCTCTTTGTGGTGGTGCTGGGGATTGAACCCAGGGGTCACGTACATGCTAGGTCCATGCCCTACCTTGGAGCTACGTCCCCAGCCCTGTGAGATTTCAGCAATCTGTGATAAAAGGGACATACCAAATCCCAGTTTCTCGCGGATCAGCACACTTCAAACCAAGCACAGCTTCCATGCAATTGATTTCGCCCTTATTCTAACACTTAGCTTTAAATGAATTTGACTAAACAATATTTTATCTAAACAAATAATGGGGCACACTTGAGTTCAGAATCTTAAATGCCTTTTTCTTTAGAACACTGAGGGGGGACAGTGGATCATTCTTGATTCCCAAGTGGACTACTGTCTACCCCAATAGCTGAGCAGCATCCTTCATTTAAGAGTTTTCCTCTTGCCTGCCTGCACTGCCCCCATCTTTACCTGATGCCTTAGGAAGTTTAGAGGCCTGTGAACGTGGGAGGCTGCGGGGTAGAATCACCCTCAGAGCGTGCTTCAGACGGAGCACTTTTCCCAAGAATTTTTCAGCAGCCAGAGAAACACAGTATTTCGGGTGCTGTCTGCCTGCGAGGGTTCCACTCCTGCGACCCAGGGAGAGAGCACAGGGAAGGCGCAGCTGGCTGCATGGGGAAGCAGGGCCGAGCACGTTGGGGGACAGAATCTCAGCACCTCTCCGAGACCCATGTGTGTGCTCTTGGCTGTGAACACATGACGCTCACCTGTTTGGGTGTTCGGGACTCCCCGTTCCAGGACACCACCTGCATCCCAGCATATGACTTTGCAGCACGCTTTACTTTCTTCTGATTGAATTAATCCTCTGCGTGCTCGAGGACTGGGCCTCTCAGCGCATCAGTGTGAAGCGCATTTGTTTCTTATTTAGAGAACCACGCTCTTTCATTTCCAGCACTGCTCATCGTATCAGTTCCTTTTCTAGAGAGACAATGGTTCGAGGACCCTCTCTGGAATTCGACTCTGCGCCACCGTGTGCTATCGTGGACTGTGAGAATGTCATCTGTGGGGACTCAATAAGAGGACTTTCGTGAGTCTGGTTGGAATCATTTTCAAATTTACCCAATGGCAAAGCATTCTTTTAAAATGAAGGCAGGTTCAATTCAGCAACCCAAGCTGGTGCCAGTGTGCTGTGGCTCCCTTGGTAACTCTCTGCAGATGGAAGTATTTACAGCTTCTCTGAGCTCACTGCCCTGAGTTACGAGGAATGAGATGCTAGTTGGTTTTCTCAACATTGTGTTTTTCTCTGATTTCAGTCTAGAGGGGCCGCAGGGCTGCGTGGGGATCGTGCCTTTGTGGAGTCCACCCTGACCCTGGCTTCTCAGTCCCCTCGCTGTGGACCTGGCAGGACAGCCAAGATGCCTTTTCTTGCTGTGTGAGATGCCTCCTGTAGAGGTCTGCTCTGTTGGGCCATCAGAGCACAGGGCTGATGTTGTGGGCTTGGGTTTCGTGCAGGTTGGAGCATCCTCACGAGCAGACACAGAGCTGTCTTCTTCAGCAGAATCATTCAGACAAAGTGGTTGTGGTTTTCTATTTCCCCCTCTTGCTGAGAAAAGAAGGGGGTGAAACAGATGGTTTTATGTGTCTACTCAAGACACCTCCCCAGCTGCATTATTCTGGGACATAGTCTCTCCATCCATTTGAAGAGGACAAAGGCCCTGCAGGGCTGTCAGGATGCTAATGGATAGGTCTTATCAATACCTGCCCGTAAAGCAAAATCCACTCCAATTTCTGCACTCTTCCTCCTCCTGCTCCTCCTCCCCCGTTGAAATCAATCAGGTCTCGACTCCTTGGGTTGCTGCAGTGCCTTCGCCAGAAGCTGGATCAAGCCCCAACTCTGGGCATCTTGAGTCAGATCACACTCCTCTGTGGTTCCCTCGTTAGGGAAAATTTAAACACCAGCGACTCCAGCCTCCTCCCCCTCAGGTGGAGCTGAGGGTGGCCGGTGCCTCTGGAGTGTTCAGGAGGTAGCACACCAGGGCCAGGGCCAGGGCCATGCTGTCCACGTCCTCCTGCTCACAGCCACTCCACCATCCCCACAGTGTTGAGCCCCGTCTTTCTGTTCATGGCAGTCAGCACCGAGGCTCCCCTTGTGCCAAGCACATGGGCTCCCGCGCTCCATGCTGCCTTCTGGCCTGCGTCTACCTGTGTCTTTCCACTTGCCTGAGGTTTTGTCAACTGGAATGAAGCCGAGGAGGATGAAGACATTTCCATATCCACCACGAGTTAAGGAACCACAGAGATGATTAATTTTCCTATGATGATTACTCTCCTCCTTCTGAATTTTAGTGGGACAACTGGCTAATTTTAGCTTATTGTGAAATTACTCTCCAGAATATCCCCAAATTTAACTTGGTGAAGACTTTCCTTTCCCTATAAAAATTCCTGAGAGGTAGGAATTGGGGTCTACTAGTGAAAATCAGGGTCCATAAAGTAACTGTTCAACTACCTTGTGTGGAAGGGAATCCGGTGGGCCAGACGTCAACAGGGGGCTGAGCGTGAGCGGTGCCTCCTGGTGTCTGTCAACGGCCCCAAACAGGGAGACTGAGCTGGTGTCCCAGGAGCCTCTGTCTGGCCCGTCTTAAGGAAAGGGACCTGGGACATCGCGCAAAGAAGGTACTCATTTGTGTCTGTTGAGCAGGCACCTTGTGACTGGATCAGGGACAGTCCCCGTGACTTCAGAAGCTGTATCCTGATGCTCAGAACATACCAGAACCCCCGTCACAAACAGCTCAGTTCCTCCTGCTTCACTGTCCCCGTCGCCTTTATTTTAAAAATAGATGCTATTGAAGCTTTGGAGTCCCTGACCAAGCAGGCGAGTGGCTGTGTCTGTTCCCGGCTCTGCTGTCCCTGTGTGTCTGCCTGGCTCCTGTGACCTTCTTTCCTTCCTTCCCCTAAGGAAGATGCCTGCTGCGTGCGGACCCCGTGGGGGTGTCGGGAGGGTTTCAGGAGTGAATACAACTCTCTCGGGTTATAATACGATGCTGCCAACTACTTTGAGGCACAGGGATGAAAGATGCCATGTGAAAGAGCATTGTTATTACATTTGGTTAAGAATATGGATCAAAGCCTGGCTATACAGTAAGTGCGAAATGTTAATTATTGTTATAATATCATAACAAAGCAGATGCCGGGATGCTCGATCCCATGAGAAAACCTATTATAATAAGCCAGTGTGAAATGTACACATACAAAGATATTTGGCAAGGAAGCAGATTTGGTTTTGAAATTTCAATGAACAATTAAGTAGAATAAAAAATAACTTTTAATGCTATGAAAAATATAAGTGTCTTGACAACTCCTTTCAGCCACATAAGAAGCTGGCTTTTCCCCATAGAAAGGGGCAGCATGATCGCCCCCACTTCGCCCTCCCCCAGCAAAAAACGGGTTTGTGGCATCCTTGGATACAGAAGGCAAAAAGCAGTATTTTTCCTTACAATGACCTCTAAAATAGCTCTTTATGACAGAGGCAGAATTGGGAGGGGAGAAATGTCTAAATCTATAATACAGCTATGACTAAATCTGTTTTTTTCTGAACTTCAGATGAGTTCTTGTTCTACAGCCTGTTTTTCTGTCCTTCTCCTAACGTAAGCTCTGGTTGATGATACAGAGTGGACATCAGCTTTCATATCTAGAAAGCATGTCCACCATGGAACAGAGCCGGGGAAGGAGGAGGAGAGGGAGGGAAGGCTGGGGAGAGAGGAAGATGGATTTAGGAAGAGCACCCAGGAAAAACCAAAACAGAACAAGAAAGCAAGTTCAAGAGGTAGCAGCTCGTGTGCCCTTGTGCCCATTCACGAATGGAGAGTGACCTCATCTAGCATGGTGACCCTTTCCCAAGAAGATGGTGACCAATGGATACCCAGCTCCTGGGGAAGGGAAGCGTATGTTTGCACGGAGGCACATCTTACTCTGCGAGGAAAGGAGAGAGGAGAACTGCACATCTCAGAGCAGATTTGCAGTAGACTGTGAGCCCTCAGTTGACAGGACCACAGCTGGATTATAATCAAAATCACATTGGCTTTGTCTCCAGGGCCATGCGCCCAACGAGCGCCAGCCACCTGCCTGCTGCCAACTTCTTCCACACTAGCTTATGCTCTTCCTTTCTAACTTGTTTTCATTATACTTTCAGAAATGCCTCTGTTATTAGGAACCCACACGCTCCCTATGTGTTGGTCAGGTGGGTCACGTTTTCCCTGGCAGGAAGGGGAAAGGGTGGGAGGAGAGACACAGTCAGCAGACTTCCCTGGGATTCGGTTTGGGGTGAAAACGAATCTAGACTTTGTCCTTAAGAAAGTGTTCAGGATGACATGTGCTAGAGCCAGGGGAAAGCACTGCCTCTGTGCCCGTGGTCTTCTAAGGGAGAATCTCCAGAGATGCTTGGTCACTGGAAGGAGCAGCTGCGCCAGGTGACGTGTGTTGGCCTGGGCTGGGAGAAGCTGGACTTGGGGACCACTGGGGACCGTGAACATCCCTTCTTTCTAGGGATGTGGTGGTTGTTTTTCCTGCCCTTGTGATGCCAAAGAGATTTCCGGAGTGCTTTTGGGAACTGGAAAGGAAACCTTGGTGCTGGATTTGGGGGAGCAGAGAGAGTGAGGGGTGAGCACGAGGACAATCCCAGGGAGGGCCCCCTGCCTCAGTGCCCCTCTCTGGTCCCACTGGATCCTCGCTTCTTGGCAGGTAATTCCCAAGAAAAGAGCGCCAGAGCTGCTGGGCAGCAGAGCAGAAGCCCGCGGGACGCCTTCTTGTCCCCAGGACTGACAGCTCTCTCGCGGCCTGTCAATTAGCAACTGGAGCAGAGGCTAGAGACTTGCTTGAGGATTTATTTGGGGTTTGCTTCTGGAGCTGTTCCATTCATCTCACGGCAAACACCGTGGGAGAGCAGCTCCTGGAGCCAGGCCGGGGGAGATGAGGTGGGACAAGCCCAGGCCTGCTCTTGCCTGCTGGTGGCCCAGCGGGAAGGAGGCCCAGCCTGGGAGTCCACATATGCAGAGGGATTTCAAGGCCTCGAGTTGAGAGGCCAGAACAGGCGCCTGGAAGTCAGGAAACCTGCCGGAGCGCGCCACCCTTCGTCTCAGTCTTCCAGGGGAGTTGCTGAGCCCCTCGGCAGTGCAGGCTGGGGAAGAAGACACCCGGACAAAGTGATGGCGAAGAGGACCACTGCTGGCTTCAGGGACAGCAGGAAGCTCTGAGCGGTGATGCTTTTCCCACAGGGAGAGCAAGTGGGTGGAAGTGGCTGGGAAAAGGTCAAGCAGACTTTGTATTCAGCATTTTGGGTTGAAGTGTTTTCCCCAAATTCATGTGTCCCAGGCCTCACCCCAGCACCTGGGCCTGCAGCGGTCTTTGGAGAAAGAATCCTGACTGGGACCATGAGCTGGAATGAGTCTAGGCAGGGCTCTCATCCAGGACAGGTGTGCTCCTCAGCGGAGATCTGGACCCAGAGCCAGGTGCACAGTGGGAGCAGCGTGGAGGGCCACAGCTCTCAGGAAACAGAGGGACAACTGCAGCCAAGGAAGGGAGCAGGGGAGGGGGAACAGCTGTGTCCCAGGGAGGGATGGAGACGGCAGACCCAGACACCGGCCCAGGCTGGGCTCCCTGGAACGCAGGGCCCTGCCTGCCCACCGCTCCACCCCACCCAGGTGCCCCAGGAGTAACCGTGAGTTTAGTAGGAACACCTGACCCCCTGAGGAGCCACCCCGAGGCCCCCAAAGCCAGGAGGAGATGCACATGAGGACCCAGAGAAATCAAAGCTTCTGGTTCTTGTGTCTGCAATACCCACCCACCTGCACAGCCTGCTCCTCTCTAGCACAGCACCAACCCCAGGCTCCTCCGTGTGGTGTCACGGGCCCGGGTTCTTCCCACCGCACAGATGCCCAAGTGTTTCCACAACGTCTTTCTAAATGCCCAGAATGAAGGGAGCCCAAGACTGATAGCCCCAGGCTCCCCTGGCTGTGACCTGCTTTCTGTTCGTGGTGTGCCGATGGTGTTGCACACACGTGGTCCTGTTTGTCATACTGATGTGCGGGGCACTGGCGAGGGCAGCGGGTGCATTCTTAGGAGACAGTCACGCAGGGCGGCGGTTGGAGCTGAACTGGACCCAAACCGGTGATGTCCCGAGCCCCGCGCTTCCCACCTCGACACGTGGCTTCTGTGGGAGCCTCTGCTCCGGGAGGTGCAGCCCCACAACGTGGTAAGAGTCTCGGAGCCCACCCTGCCGTCCACGTTTCCTCTGATGCTCAGGCCAAGGCGCTGCACTCATGAGAGGGTCCAAGTTCATAAAGACACGCTGCAGAGAAACCCAGGAGGAAGGGACCTGTCTCCCAGCAGCTGTGGGTTCCAAGGAGTCGGTGGAGAATGGAGAGACGCGGGGTCTCCAGCCAGGTCGTGACTTAATTGGTATTCCATTTAAAATGGCTTTACTAAGAAGAACCAAGTACTTGGGTCTTTTCTGGAGGAGGACTGTGCACCCACGTGTTGGGCCCCCTAGTCCAGTGGTTGGAGCTCCCAGGTCCATGGCAAGCCCCACCCACTGCGTTTCCAACTAAAATGCTGAGAAGAGAAAGAAAGAAAAGCCCACAACATTTTCCTAACGTTATTCAGCCACTCATCATCCAGAGCGTGGCGGCGCATGAAATTATAACACAGGGGAGGCTTGGCTACTGTCTTGTGGAGACTGAGATGAGACCCAGCGAAAGGAGGCCTCCAGCTTCAGCTCCGCCAGAACAGGGCAGCCACCAGAGAAGCCGCCAGACACGGCCACTGTGGGTCCACCTGGACATGCTTATTGACTTTCCTGGTTTATTTATGTCTCTGTCTTTGGATACTCAGCCTGGGAGGCGGGTAGAGGGTAGAGTGGCCTTGGACAGTGGAGGTGCTGAGCCTTGGGCTGGGGAGGGTGTGTGAGCTGGAGTGAAGGGACACGGGAATTGGCACCAAGTCGGTGTAACTTGCCCAGGGACGGCGCGTGTGCCTGAGGCGTGTGTGTGGAGAGACTGGGCGGCTGCTGGATGTTTCCAGAGGCTCTTCGCCTGTGTCCTGCCCCACGGATGGAAAATATTGCTCTGGACGACTGTTTGAGGCTCTGGTGTGGCCATCGCCCAGGAGCAAGAAGGGAGGCTCCCGGAGGTGTCTTGCTTTGGGTGCACTGAGTTCTTGTTCCCCCTGGTTTCTCTCCGGGCTTAGCTCTTCTGGGTGACCACATTCACTCTGGGTAAGGACATAAAATGTCATCTTGGGGTGAAACTCTTTTCTTTGGAGAAGTTTGTCTTTAGAAACTTGTTTCCCTGTTTCAGTAGCAAAGGAAGTTTAGCTACAGAAATCCAGTTTTCTAAACACAAGAAGTGATGATTCTCCTTTTCTTTAGAATCCCTTATGCAAAAATCTACCACAGAGGTATTTATTTATAAAATAAAAACTATAAAAGAAACATTTCCACTGGGCCTGATAAATCTAAAGAGGGTAAAGGGGAGGACGCTTCGAGGGGACGTGCCATGGAGTTGACCTGGTTTAAAAACCGAGCAGCGGGGTGAGATGTCTTCTGATCTCTGGGAAACTCAAGGGTGGCACCCTGAGCGGTGGAGTCCCCAACAGGACTCTGCATTGAGGCTTAGCAGGTGGCTGCACTCTCCCCGCAGGCAAGTCCCTGCCTAGTCAGAAGCCAGCTCACCGCAGGAACATTGACACCACCCTCAGCCAGGCTCGGCCACTGCCAGCGCCCTGTCCTGGTGGCAGCGATGTGCCCGTCAGCACGTCGCTCCCGACCTCTAGTCTCACCCTGAAGCTCTTGGGTGACACAGGCCCCTGGGAAAAGCTCGGATTCATGAGGGCAGCTCACTGCCAAAAGCCAGGCTGATGCTGGGGGCCACACTCAAGGGCGCAGCAATTAGGGCGATTAGATTGTGCCCATGGATGGCCCTCGGCAGGGTTCCAGCAGGACATTGCTGCCTGTCCCAGGATCTGGCAGCAAGTGGGATTCCAGATGCACTGTTTTTCCCCAAAACCTCCCCCAGAAAAGCTGGTGGTGAGCCCCCAAGCCCTAAAGCTCGCTGATGGCTTCAAAAAAGGAAAAAAAAAAAAAAAGAGCCACATTCTGCTTTTCCTTTCTCAAACACACACATTGTCAGATGAAGAGTCTCTTTTGCTTGAAGAAAATGTCATTGCTAAGTCCTGCAGCTAAATGCAGAACTCTTGGGAGAGAAAATAAGGATCTGATCACATCTTTCACATAAAGCTAGAGAAAATACACTGGAAAATTCCTGGTGGCCGAAACGAAGTTTGGAAAGTCAGGAACTTCCAAACCAAACACGTCTCCTCACCCAGCCTCTGCTGAGTAGCCTGGCGGACTGACGGGAGCGTAGGCTTCTGGTACATTCCAGGCTTGGCATGCAAGTGAGCGCGGGCATTCCTGGGGGGCCAGGAAATGACGTTTCCCTGAGAACTAGGCATGGCTGCGTGGAAGGATCCATCCTCATTGCTCCCAGGAAAGTTCAGTACCTCAGCAGACGGATTCATTTACTTTGTCAACGTCTGTGTATGGAGCTTTTGCTGGTTGACAGGCCCTGCTGGAGTCCTGGGATGCGGGAGTGAAGGACATGGCCTTGCCCTCTTGCTTGCATTCTGTGTAGGGAATGGACTGGATTAAAAACGAGACGTGGTTCATTCAGCAGGCACTGAGCCTTTGTGCCAGGCCCCTGGGGAGGAAGGATGGGCAGGGTGTGGGCCGGTCAAGGCCTCTCTGTGCATAGGTGTATGTGTGTGTGTGTGTGTGTGTGTGTGTGTGTGTGGCTTTGGGGGATGAGGACGGAGCACACCTGTTGCCAAGAGTGCTGGAGGACAGGGTGAGGCAGGAGGCAGATGGCCTCAGGCTGCCGTGGGAGACCTGAGATGCCCGAGGCCTTTGGGAGGTCTCCTTGGGAGGTCTCCCTGGGGCATACCCTGGGGTAGCAGATGCCCAGGGCCCCTCTCCCAGCCTCCTCGCCTGGCCTGGTCCACACAGCAGGTGGAAGGCCCAGCTCCCGCAGGGGCAGCTTCCTTTTCTTCCCCCCAGTCCCCTAGAGCCTGGGGTCCTCAATCCACTTCCCTCTGTCCCTGGTCTCTGTCACCCCACTGTGCACAGCATTGGCTGGATTCCTTCTCACCTCTGAGAGTGGCCATGGTTACACTCACTCCAGCCACAGAGGCAGCGTCAGGGCATGCCCCCCTCGGGAAAGGCATGACCCTCTGTGAGGGCATTCCCTGGGCGAGGCCCATCATTTCTGGAAAGGGGTACATGAAGACCCACACCCCGATCTTCCTGCTGCCATTTTCTCTGAGCCTGTCATGTTAACTCTTCAAGTCCAGGAGTAGGTAGGACACAGAGCGTCGGGTCACTGGGTCCCAAGCTTTTGAGCATTGGGATGGGACAGGGTGGGGCTGGGAGCGTGCAGTGTGGACTGGCCCTGCAGTGGGGTGCTGAGGGGCTGAGGCTGTCAGGAAAGGCCTCATCTGGATCCCTGTGCTGCTCAGAGGTCAAGGGAGGGGACAAACCTGAGCCCTGAGGTCATGTACCTTAGGAACTCATCGAGGTTTGAAGGTCGCACCCGAGCTGTGGTCCACGTAGGGGTGGCCCCGGCAGTGTGGGATCAGAGAGCTTGGGAGGTGCAAGTGTGGAGGAGGCCTAGGTAGTGGTCTGGGTGGTACCTGAGTCTGGGGCTGGAAGGAGATGGTTGAGTCAGGAGACAAGCCACATTTGATGTCCCGTGCCTGCCATGTGAACAGCCCAGACGTGTTTCTGGTGACTTGGCATAGGGAAAACACCGTTCTGTCAGAGTTCTGGTCCCTGCAGACCTGCCTGCCAGGTGTACCCTCAGCTAACCACAGTCCCATGTGCTTTCAGAGGACAAGGACGATGGTGACCTTCCCCACCTACACCTAATTTGGTCCTGAGCGTAAATGTTTGTGAGAAAAAAATCAGTGTGTTATTTAAACTATAGTATTTATACCCACTCAGAAAACTACACATGGAAACCACAAATTTATTTGCCACTTTTGAAAATTTGGCCTTTAAAGGGCATTAGCAAGAACATTGTGCCATTAGCACAGATTGTTTTTAAAACACTTGAAAAGATCCAAATCCTACTGAATTTTGGGGCCAAGTAGATTGAAACTGTGTCTTGAATCCAGGCTGCTTGCAGCTTTATCACAGGCACATAGAGGAGTGACCATGCCTGGCCACACAGACAGGTGTGTCCAGACACCTTGGACCTTAGATCTGGTAGGAAACGTCTGAGGGTCAGGGTCAGGGTCAGGGTCCTCCAGTCCTGGGGATGAGATCTTGGAGCTGGCCTTGCTCTGGTGGGTCCTGTGGGGCTTAGATTCGAGTCTTCCTCTGTTCTGAGAGCTCTCTGGGCCCAGCTCATCTTTTCCCTCCATAATAAGGAGCAGTTACTGAGAGTGCACTGTGTGCCTGGCTCAGCACTTCACATACAATATCTTTATTGAAACACGTATCGCGCTTCCATCACAGATGAGGAAACTGAGTCCCGTAAGGTTGCAGGTGTCCCTCAGGTGAGTGAGGTCGGCATGTTGGTCCTGGGTCTTCTGGGCCCTTGAAGTGTTCCAACCACATTGTCACTTTCTGTCGCTGATGAGCAAAAGGAGCTTAAAGGAACCCTCCTTTCTTGGGCCTCACAGCCAGCGACTCAAGACGCGGTTCTCCTGCCTCGTGGTGTCTTTCTGGGTAGGCCATGGGGGGTTGATGGGTCCCTCCTCCCAACTCTACTGGCACATGGCCCATATTCATCCCATGTCTGCATGCCTTTCTCTCCCCTCTGCCTGTCTAGGGTTTCCTTGGGGGCACAGTCCCTGAATTACTTCTGTCCAACCACTGGGGCAAAGTGGGAGTTCAATAAATATTGGCTGAATGAATGTGACTTCTCCTCACTTAGGATGAACAGGAGGAGAGAGACGCACGGAGAGCCCCCCGGGGCGTGGCCGGCTGCCATCCTTGTCCCCACTTCCCCTGTATACTCAGGACATTTGTCAGAGCAGGGCACATAGACCTGGGTATGAGGATTATTTTGAGTGTTAAGTTCCAATAAGATCAAATATTCTGATTTGAATTATTTTATGAGATTGATGTAGGAGCTGTGGGTTGGTGACCCTACTGCCTCTCAGTATATGCCATGAAAGAAGACGGTGGCCTGCTGCTGGCATCTACCATCTGCATGTGCAGTCTGGTTCCTGTCCCAGGTGACCTAGCAAGGCCACGACAGAGGTGAAGAGCAGAGGAAGATGTGGAAAGCAGAGGAATGTCCCAACTGTCCATCGAGAAGGGCCGAGGATCAAGTTCAACAGTGAAGGGGATGTTGCCTGAGAGACAGAGGCTGGCAGAGCAGAGAGGGTGGTGTCTAGGAGCCCTGCCTACTGAGAGCGAGAGGCTGACAGGGGAGGTGAGATGGTCTCGGCCCAGGCAGGGGTGTCCAGAGCTCCCTCTCCTTATCCTTGGGCTGAGCAGTCTCTCTCCTGCCGCACTGTGAGGGACGCAGAGGAAGGGCCACTGTTTGAAAGCGGGCGGACACAGCACTATAACGCAGCGGCCAGGCTGGAGCCCAGGAATCTGTTTCCATCCAGCACTCGAGGTCCGTGGTGAGCCTCGGTGAGGATACGGTGCCTGTCGTTGAGGGTGATCTGGGCAGGAGAGTCCCGTTCTGGGGTCTGAGACCAAGGGGTCCAAGAAGGAAAGCAGCTGTGCAGGAGGTACTTCTTCAGGGGAGGGCTGAGTTCTTCTAAAGGGCGGATCCTAGAAATGGGGGTTTCAGCGGAGAGCTGTGGTGCCAGGTGGGGTAAAAGCTCTGGGGAGGGAGCTGGCTGGGTCCAGCCCAGGGGGACAGCTGGGGACCCCACCCTGCAGGCCACAGAGCAGCCCCGAGTAGGGAAACTCGGCTCCAGAACATGGATGTTATTTCTGGTCCTGGTTGTAGGTTCCCTCTTCTACCCCAGACCTTCATCTAAGCCCTGGCCAGGGCCATGGTAGAACTGGGGGCTTGGACCCCTGCCACCTTGCAGTGGGGCAGCCACGGAGGGCTGAGAGGGTGAGCTCATCTCTAGAGCCAAGACTGAGCAGTTTAGAGCTGCGGAAATTACTCTGTCACACCCTGAAGGCTAGGAGTCCAAAGTCAAGGTGGCCTCAGGCCGCTCTCTGCAGCTCCAGAGTCTGGAGGTGTTGGTGTCCGTGGTGTCCTGTGGTTGGCTGTTGTGTCCTCTGCCTCTACTGTCACATTGCTTTTCCCTGCGGGTCTGTCTCCTTATCCTTGGAAGGACACCAGTCCACTTGGATCAGGGCCCATCCTAATGACTTCACTTTAACTGATTACATCTGCAAGGACCTTATTTCTAACTGAGGTCACATTCACAGGCCTCGGGGTTTGGCTTGCCCACATCCATTTGAAGTCATGGTTACCCACAATGGATGTCCAGTGTCTCTCCTTCCATGTTTTCCTCTCTCAGAATCTTCGGAAATAGTTTGGAGGAGATGGAAGTTCCAGAACTATCAGCAACCTGTGAGGTTCTGGTTTGGGTGCTTTCATAGGACATTGTAAGACAAGGTGATCCCCCATGAACCTGTGTGTCATGAGCGGTCAGTGCTCAGCGCACATTTTATCAAAAGAAGAAGCCGACTTCACTCGCATGTGGCCAGGTCCATCAGCAGTGCAGGATTCGGGTCTGGCTTGTCCAGGGCGAGATGTCTACATGCAGAGACACTTAATTAACGCTTCCTCCTCCACACCGTTCATCGAAGTTTCTCAGCCTGAAGGGCTGCTAGGCAGAGGCAGAGCCCCATTCTGTTCCCCAGGTTAGGAGAAAGGAGTGATGCAGGACACCGTCCCCCACACTAGCAGCCATGGGGTTCGGACGTGGGTCACATCCTGATGCCTGCTTGATCATAAACACCTGGCTCCTGAAGCAGCCGCCATTTGTTTCATTTTTAAAGACCCGGGTGGCGAATTTAAAATTCAAATTCTTGTGAACAGCAGAGAGAAAGTAGCTATAAAAGTGTTTTGGACCACAGTGTTTTAAATGAAGGTTAATTTTCTGATAAAGTAGGAAATGAAGGAAAAATTATCTCTCTGCACGCAAGCATGGCTTAGAATACTATAGCCCAATTAGATGTTCTGATTGTACAAACAATCAGCCTCATGTCTTGTTAAACTTCTCCTCTTCAAATTATGAAGCTTTTCTCCACTAAGATTAGCAGGGGTGCTGGGGGTATAACAGATAAAAGATCCATCTGAGCAGGAGGAAAACGGTAACTTGAGAAGGCACAAAAGCAAATGAACTCTCTAGAATCCCATGGTGTTTCCAACGTTATTAAAAGTTGCCCAGCATGGAAATGAACTCCCAGACTCAGAGCAGAGAAGTGATTGTTCTTTGTTTTTCTCCCTAAGATGTGGAGCACTTTACTCAGGGGATCTGCCCAGGCACAGTGCACGTCCAGCCTGTCTGGCCACCGATGCGCACTGGTGTCTGCGAGTTGCTCTTGGAGTACAGAATGCTCATTCCATCGGAGCCGGGTTGGGGTGAAAGAGAAGCAAAGACCATTGGGATTTCCTAATTTCTGCTACAAACTGAATTTGGTAGCTAGGGTTTTAATCAGCATTTCATTTCTTCTGACTCATTCCCACCGTGCCTGGGTTGTATCCAGAACAAGGAGACGTGCGTAGTGCTGTGTCTCTCCATGCTCAGGGCTGTGGTGAGGCTGCAGAGCGCGCCGGCGCCTGGTGGGTTTGCTCACCAGGGAGCGTGGTCTTGGTGAGGGGTTGGGTCCGTTTCATGTTTCCCTCCCTCATTCCTGCTCTGGATGCTGGTTCTCCATTGCCAGGGCACCGCCCATGGCCATACCTACCATGGGCTCCCCTTCCTCTGAGCTCCAGCCCAAGTCCAGCCCTCCTGCACAAAGCCTCCTGCTCTGCCAGATGATTTCCCCCCAAACCCACTGTGGGGCCTGGGGGTCGGGCAGGACAGTTTCACCTCAGTGTGGTTCTGGGCAGCGATGGATTGAGGGATTTCCCCAAGTCATTTTGCATAACCAAGGACTGTCTGAAAGCTGTCCTGTCCTGGTCATCTGACACTATAGGTTTTTTTTTTTTTTTTGAAAATCAAAAAGATATGTGTTGTGGCTTCTAAATTTTTGGTTTTCAAAGGATATTCCCGGACCTGGCGGTAAAATTCCATAAATTCAACTGAAATCTGTCATGTTTATGGTGGGATTGTTAAAAAGCCGTGAGCATTGTGGATTTATGACTCTGTGCTCACATTCAGCTGTCTGCTGCTTCTGCTTCTAGGTCTTTCTATCCTGTGTGAGACAAATTTTATATTTGTGGGTGAGATCATTATAAATCTTTTATGCACCGCAAGTGTCATTTTAAATGTTTGCAAGCGTGCAAAACGAGGCCCGCGAGGTATCTACTGCATTTCATGGAATATGTCCTGGGATACTAGCAAAAAAAACAAACCTCCAGATTTCCCTCAAACCCAAACCCAGATCTTGACCTCTGTGACTGCTGCCAGCCCCTGCTGAAGAGGGGAGCTGGGTGACAGAGCTGGACTCCACCGGTGCTGGTAAGATCCTCTTCTTTTTCAAGTTTTACAAAAACAACCCTAATCTGCCGCCATCTTTCTAAATGTCCCTCACAGTGTCTGGTGAGTCCAGTGAGAAAGGAAAGGCTCCTGCACAACTGGACTTGGTGTCTCCCTTTGTGTGAACCAACAGGAAGAGCCACCTGAGCTGGCCCCTGCCACGTGATATCTTGGAAATGTGACCCTGAACTTCTGAGTCATAGAAGTCAAACTTCAAAGAAAATAATAGACACCTGGAGGGCTCATCTAAAGAAAGTTATGAAAACGAAGGTGTTCTTGTGTCTTCTGCAAAGGGACAACAGGGCCTGGGAGCCAGCCAGGTGGGGGACTCTGGACTCTCTTCCTCCATAAGTTCTCCTGTGACGTCATGGTCACCCCATGAGAAACTGAGTTAGAGCTGCTGAAGTGATGTGATCAGATTAAAAAGGAAAAGAATAATGAAGAATCATTAAAACAAATAATGAGATAGATTTTAATATGTGCAGACATTTTGTGCTGACTTTGTGTTTGGAGCACGAGGTTCTCAATTTTGCTGTGTTGTCAGTAAATGAAATAGGAAATGATTCCCAGATTAATCTAGGCAACAGAATCATCTGGAGGAACTTTATAAAGAATACACATCCAGGGCCGTGTCGGCCCTGAACTGGGATTCCTGGGACCCAGCACTTGTCTTCTGTGCTCATCACATCTGTGGACTGATTTGGGGGAAGCAGAGCGCAGTTCGATGCTCACATTTTCTCTCCTTCCTTTTGAATTATATGAATTACTTTGGTGTTACTTGTTTATGGGGGGAATGCTGAAGTAAGCTGTGGTTTTTAAGGCTCTCACCTCCCTTCTACAAATGGAGAATTGAAGTGCAGAGAGGTTTGCTACTTGATCTAAGGTTGCACAGCTGTCTCAGAATCAGACCTTCCACTGTCTAGTCCAGGGAATTTCACTGGACTTGTGATTCTCAATCTGTGCTCTGAAGCATTCCAGGGCACTGCAGGAAACTCAGGCCCTGTAGGATGTTTTAAATTTTCAGTTTTCTAAGGACACCCAGCGGTGCTGTCAGACAGCCTGTGAACTAGTAGCTGGAGAGAGTTCAGTCTCCACATCGTGTCAGGCTACATTCCTTTGGATGACGTATCTTCTCAAAGCTGGGTTTTCAGAGGTTGCTACAATAAAAATCCACTATTGCAAGAAATTCAGGATGACACAGGAAATGACGGTAGCTATATCCAAGAATGAAGCAATTGCATAGGGTCCGAAGGATGCACAAAGCTTTTAGGAAGTAGCCACTTAGGATGAAATAAAAATGTTATCATCTTTTCTTTCAACGTGTAGGCTATTTTTTAAGGTGGCTTCTGACTTTCTAGGACATAGATGCATAACCTAATTACCTAATATGGAACAGGAGCCCAGTGAAAACAAATTACTGAGACACTCAGGGTATCACGAGTGAGGGAAGCTGGGCAGTAGATGACCCTGTCTTCCACTGTCTCATGCCAAATTTTGACTTGGGCATTCCAGAGCTTTAGCTTTTGAGTTTTACAACATTGACATCTTTTCTTCTGCTGATGTCATTGGTCCAAACTTTTATTTTATACTCCCTAGTTCCAGAAAGATCTATTTTGGAAAGTTTCAGATGACAGTAGCTTTGATTATAGCAGCAAACCCTGAAGTTTCTCCTGACATGGGGACATACTCAGAGCTCCTGGGGAGTAGGGGGTTGAGGGCAGGGACAGGTACAGGGCAGTTCACCTCTCAGATCTGTGCTCCCTAGTGCTGGTCATTGTTTGTTTTAACTGTCTCTTGGGTTCCGAGGCCAGAAGGATCTTCAGGAAAGCCCACTGAAATGCAGGTGCTTCTTGGAAGCCCTAAGCCTTGCAATGTGAGTCGTTACCAGTCAGACTGCAGGAAGAGGAAGCAGTTTACCTGCCGCTGCAGGTGGGAGACGCAGGAGGGAGCCTGGGGTGGGAAGAAGTGCATTTTGCTTCTGGAACAACTTAGTCTCTGCCGGATTAGCTTTGTCACTGGGAAACAGCCAGATGCAAGTGGCATGTCACTGAGAGAGTCACATTCAGGTGTTCACTGGGGACCAACAGTCACCAGAGAATCCTCTAGAGAACTCAGATTCTTCAGCAAATTCAGATTTTGCCAAAATCATTCCTTACAACCTTCAGTCATTTTTACTGGGTACAAATGACCCTTCCATGGGCTTCACCTTCCTTATGGATGGTTTTGCCCTGATCTCGTTGGATTCTTGCCACGACCTTGGGAGGGCTGTCGTTCCTGGGTTAGCAGTTAGAGGTGAGGTGAGAGCTGGTTATGGAAAGAGAATGCACGGGGCTCTAGACTGCTGGCTCCCGGTCCCAGGCTCTTTCCCTCCACCTCATCTTTGGCACAAGCATGATTAGGGACACAGACCGTGGGTAAACACTGATCATGAACAGGAGAGAAGCGGAAACCATTGACCTTCACCTTTGTTCCATGTCCCTGCTGGAAGTTGGGGTCCCCTTGGTGTTCCGGCTTTCCCCTGACTGTGTCTCCTGCCTCTGCGGCCACTATGTTCCAGGTGCTCTGTGCCTGCACCGCAGGTTGCTCTAACACCATTGTGAAATATGATCTTCATACCAAATCCAGCTTTCTGAGCCTCTGTAGTTCCAGACTGAATCCAAACCCTTTCCACGTTCCTCACCTGGGGCTAGAAGGGCCTCTCTGCATGGAGGCAGTGGTCTGTCTGAGCATGGCAGGCTCTCCCAGCTCCCCAGACTTCCCCACATATGTGCCTTGCAGGTGTGACACCAAAGCCACGCTGCCTTTTCTGCTGCAGGGGGATGGTGTGGAAGGAGACCTTTCACAGTTGGAGTGTGGAGACAGCAGTGCCAGTTTCCCAGAGAGGAAGCTCACAGGGTCTCCGTGTCTCTGATGGAATACATTATTTGCAAGGGCTGTGGCTCCTGCTTAGTCTGAAGGAGGCCCCCACAGCTGGGACACTCTGCACTTTTGATCTGGCCTTTCAAGCTTGGGCGATGCCAGGAAATTGCATGTAAGGGACTGGAGGCTGCAGGGTAGAGAATGGGAAGATTGTTACAGAAACAATGGGCACACGCCACTGCCCCCACGTCCCCACACCTGGCTTTTGCACGGGGCCCATCTTGGCTCTGGGAGGGGGGCCTGGGACTGGCCAGCTGGGAGCTCCAGGGCCACATGGCCCCGGCCTGACCTGCTTGTGGTCAGAGACCTTCTGTGGGCTCCGATGAGCACTGGCTATGTGAGAGCACACGTCACTGAGTCACCTCACCAGGCCAGTCATTTCAGCCACAGGAAGCCATGCACCTGCACATCTGGGGAAAGTGTTCAGTCAGTCTCCACAGAGGTCAGTTGTTTGACATCATATCAGGGCCACGCCTGACCGTGGAGTGCAGTGTCGCACTGTTAGCTGTACCTCTTCACCACAGGACTGGAGAGTTTATTCCCATGAAAGAGGAGGGCAGGGCGGGAAAGCTATCCTGTACCCACTGCATCTGCACACCTGTCAGATGGGCTGAAGACTTCCTTCCTTCCTCTAGTTCTTCCCTCTGGGCACTGACACAGGGTGGACTTTCCAGAGGACTGTCAGTGCTGGGGACAGGTGCAAGTGCACAGAGGCACAGAAAACAGCTGACTTGTCCAGAGGAATTAGACATGCAGCTAGCTTCCTATTTCCATATGACTCTCTGTCCTCAGGTGTCAATGTGGTTTTAGGACCAAAATTTCCTCTTAAGAGAAAAGTATTGGTATTAGCTAGTTCCACATCAGTAGGGCGAGTAGCCACACAGAGGTGGCTTGTCAGCCCTCAAAGGAATTCTAACACTCATCTGCATTGGTCTCCAGTAACCCTTCGACATAAGGAAGCGAGTCTCGGTGTCATCTCCTGCCATTCAGACGGGAGCACAGTCGTGTAGAGCAGGTCCAGACATGGACTTGGACTGATGGGCAATAGTTAGTAACTGGCACAGAAGCTGAATTACACGGCCAAGGTCTTCCACCAGGATGTGCTCCTGGCAGCAACACCAGGCTAGGAAGAAGTAGACCACTTCCTACACGAGACCGTGACCTTCTTATTGCTTGGAATAGTCAGGAGTAGAGACATTCCATTGGAGTAGGGCACTTGGAAGAACTCTCTCTTGGAAGCTCTAATTTTAGGAAGCTGGCTCCAATGGGCCTGCTCAAGTGTCTCCATAACGGAGGGGCCGGGGTTGTGGCTCAGTAGTAGAGTGCTTGCCTAGCATGTGTGAGGCCCTGTGTTCCATCCCTAGCAACACACACACACACACACACACACACACACACATCAAATCTTTAAATGAAGCATACTCTATGATTCTGTTAGCATCATGATTTATCCCTCTTTAAAAATCACTGGGCAAATAGCTCTGATCAAGACAGTCCCCAAGCTCCCTTCACCTTCTCTGAAGGGCTTTTTTCCTTTCCTGCTGGGCCATGTCTGCTTAGGGTAAACATTAGGAAGGGCTTTACTGGTTGCCCACGCTATTTTAGGGTATGGGGAAAATTGAACAAGCCATGTCAACCTCATTATATTCTAGTGGCTATAAAATATTATGAAAATTAAAAAGCTCCATTTGGAGGGCCCCACTGTGTGCTGCAAGGGGCTCCGAGACACGGGAGGCGTGGTCTTGGCCCTGGCTGCAGAAGCAATATGGTGTGAAAAAGAAATTGGGCCTGCTGGGCTTTGTGGCTCCCCTTCTGGCATTGGTCCACTGAGCTTCTGTTAAGGTGGCACTTCTGCTGTCACAGATGAACCTCTCCACCTCAGTAGCTTAACACAAGGCAAGTGTGCTCTGTGTGAGAGGCCAGTGGGCGACCTGCTGCTCACCTGTCTTCCACAGGGACGTTCATGTGATCGGCGATCCCTCCCCCAGTAGGCCTGCCCTCCCTGTGGCCCTGTGACTGCCATCGAGCTGTGGATGAGCAGAGGGTTGAGGTGATGTGGGAAGTTCCTGTTAGAAATTACATACGAAAGCTCTTTAGACTGTAAGTACGGCCACCTCTCAGCCCCGTGGCCATGTTTAGTTGTACATGAGGCTGGTGAGTGTATTCTAGTCTGAGGCCAGGAAGAAGGGGAAATAGATTCAATGAACAAGTAGCCAGTTTCTACTGCAGATTTAAAACAGAGGGTTAGACTAGGCATTTAGGATCTAAATTCAACCATAACTAGATTCTAAGAATCTTGCTCTTTGCAGACTCCTAAGTGTGTAAATTGTTGTGTACATGACATCTTAAGAAGGAAATATCTCAAGAAGGAAATATGAAAAATGACCCAGTCTTGAAGGGTGATCGGACAAGATCATTTCCATAAAAATGGATCATTGAGTCCAGATACATCAGTGACCAATAAAATATTTTTAAATAATGAAAAATTAAACAAACAGGTAGCCATGATGGAGCAATGGCGACAACTTATTAGTCTTCTGTAATCCAGTAGAACATTGGAGCACTTGGGTGGAATAAGTCTTGTCAGACCCCAGACAACAGCTTTCAGGTAATGCCACCAAGTGGGGTAAAACCCTAGCTTCAGATCCCTGTCCGGAGTTCCTTTTTCTCCGCCACGCTGTGTTCCAGGAGAGAATGGCTGAGCTTCTCAGTGTGGAAGACAGAGCTTGGCCATCAGGGAGGTGAGGGTACTAGAACTGGTGGGACAGAGGACCAGAGGGAGCACTGCAGAGAGCACAGAGGTCTGCCTTGGCTTCTCCCCTGGGGCTTTTGCTGACCACCAAACCGAGCATGGCAAATTCTGTGATGCCAGCCAAGGACTGAGAAGACGTAGATGAGTAATCTCCAGAACTTACTGTGGTCTAGGACATGTTCTAGTTCTACCCAGCCAAGGCCAAGGGACCTGTTGGGTGCCCAGAGCATCCAAAAGACACCAAAGGTGTCATTTCTTAGTAGTGGGCCTCAGCTAGCCCTAGAGTAGACACACTCCAAAAGAACATGTATTTTTAGTTGTTGGGTGTAGTGTTCTACACAAGCTAATTACATCATCTTTACTTATGTTGTCTTCAGTGTCTACTGATATGTATGACTGTTTGTTCTTTCAGTTACCGAGAGAGGTGTTTTACAATCTCTGGGATTGTGGATTTACCTTTTTTTGTCTTCTACAATTTTTTAAAAATTTATATATTTTGAGGTTATTAAATGTATTCAAGTTGAGCGTTGTTATATCTTCTCATTGGGTTGAGCCTGTTGTCACAGTGGAATGAACCTCTTTGTTGTTGAGAGCCACAGCCAAAGGGGCCCCAGCAAACTTCCAGCTGCCAGCAAACTTCCAGCTGCCGGCTGATGATTGGCTCACAGCGGCCCCAGCAACATCTAGCTGATTGGCTCCTCGGCCCCAGCAACATCTAGCTGATTGGCTCCTCTGCGGTGATGCTCATTGGACTGTTTCCCTGCCCTT
>NW_025999977.1:55572828-55656608 GCF_001458135.2 Marmota marmota marmota
TTTGCCTTTATTATTTATTGTACTACCAACAAAAAATATTCCTACAGGAGTATTTTGGCAAGAAGGTCCATTATTATGGATACATTTATCTTATTCTCCTAACACTATTCTTACTAGGTATCCTGAGGCTGTAGGACAATTAATACTCAAAGGAATAAAAGCAGCAAAGGGAGTGTTTGGAATTTCTCCCAATAAAATTATTACTCCATATACTATGAATCAAATTGATGAGTTAGCTAATGAGTTAAATACTTGGGCAATAATCATGTGCAAATCTAATGTTTCATTTGATAACCACTTACCATCTAATCCTTTATTGTCTTTTTGGTCATTGCATCCTGTAATTTTTCCAAAAATGACAAGAAAAACACCTATCATGAATGCTCCAAATATATTCACTGATGGGTCAAATAATGGTACAGCAGCAGTAGTTACCCCTGATCAAACTTTTACATTTTTAGTACCCAAACAATCAGCTCAAAAGGTAGAGCTTAATGCAGTTTTACAAGCTTTTGTGATGTTTAAAGATTCTGTATTTAATTTATTTTCTGATAGTCAGTATGTAGTTAATGCTATAGTATCTCTTGAAGATGCTGGTAGGATTTCCCCTTCTTCTACTGTTTTCTCTTTGCTTTCCACTATACAAAGTCTAATCTGGGACAGAAAAGATCCATTCTTTATAGGACATATCAGGGCACATACAGGATTGCCTGGAGCCCTTAGTTTGGGCAATGATTTAGCAGATAAAACTACACATGACATACATATTTTCTCTACACTAGAAGAAGCTATAAATTTTCATAAAAAGTTCCATGTCAATGCTAATACTTTACAAAAGCGTTTTAAAATAACTAAGGAACAAGCTAGACAAATAATAAAACAATGTCAAAATTGTGTGACCTTTTTACCACAAGTTAATCTTGGAGTCAATCCTAGAGGATTGATACCTAACCATATTTGGCAGATGGACGTCACACACTTGCCAGAATTTGGAAAATTAAAATATTTGCATGTTACAGTTGATACTTCTTCTGGATTTTTGATGGGCTCCCTTCATGCCGGAGAAAAAACTAAAGATGTTATAGCTCATTGCTTACAAAATTTTGCCACTGTGGGTGTTCCAAAACAGTTAAAAACAGATAATGCCCCTGGTTATACTTCTACCTCTTTTAAACAATTTTGCTCAACATTTGGCATTACTCATATAACAGGAATCCCATACAATCCACAGGGACAAGGCATAGTTGAAAGAGCTCATCAAACTATTAAAATGTACTTATTAAAGCAAAAAGAAGGAATTGGGAAGGGGTATATATTCCCCAAAGATAAACTTAAAATAACCCTTTTTACTCTAAACTTTTTAAATTTGGATTCATCAGGACTTAGTGCTGCGGAAAGGCATATGTGTCCAAAAAATGTACATAAGCCCAAGGTACTTTGGAAGGATATTCTAACAGGACAATGGAAAGGTCCTGACCCAGTAATTGTCTGGAGTCGGGGGTCTGTTTGTGTGTTTCCACAGGGAGAACAGCAGCCGATTTGGATTCCAGAGAGATTAACCAAGGTCCTGACCCAGTGATTGTCTGGAGTCGGGAGTCTGTTTATGTGTTTCCACAGGGAGAACAGCAGCCATATTTCTGTTGTTAGAATGGCTTTCTTTTTAGTGGTGTTTGCGTGGTATCTATTTTTTCCATTTGTTTACTTCTAAGCTTTTCTGTATTCTTATATTTAAGGTATGTCTCCTGTAGGCAGCATATAATTAAATTTTGCTATTTGAAAACTCAGTCTGACAATTTTTGTCTTTTTCCTTATAATATATAGCCTATTTATATTTAATAATATCATGGATTATTTGTCTTGAAATCTATTGTCTTATTAAGTGGATTTCTGTGGCATTTGAGTCAAACATGTTTGGATTTATTTATTAAAGCAGTTCATTGCTCTAATGCTGGGAATCATCTTTAAAAAAAAAAAAAAGGAAGACAGAAGGAAAGAAGTTATTTTTCTTCAGGCAACTTGTGGGATGCGGGCCATTTTCTCCTGGTGAGTCATGGATGGTTCTTTGTGAGCACTCAGACAGCCCTCTGCTTGGGAGCCTGCTGCTGACCCCTGCTCAACAGCCTGTCTCCCAGAGAAGTCCTCCCAGGCTGCTGGAGGCAAGTGGAGGGACCTTGTCATCCCTTGTCAACCTGACACCTCTTCATCGTGTTGGATGTGCTCCTTTGCAGTCTCCCTCACTGGGGACAGTTCAAGCTTCTTGGCAGGAGTTGGGTCCTGGTCACTCTCCTGAAGTAGGCCCTGCCTCAGCTGCCTCAGCAGTTGCTGGGAAGTTTTGGATTAGCCCTAATGGGAGAGTATTAAAGGCCAGGGGTGGCCTTCAAAGGTCCAGTATCACCCTGAATTTCCCCCTTTTTGAAGGTTTCTGAAGGAATTTGGGCTAAGTCAGGGGTTGCACTGCTCACTTTTGTTGACCCAAATTCACAAGTTGGGACTAAAATCAAACCCGTCTTTTCTTTAGTAATGATAGACAATTAGTTTGGGAAAGAGATTTTCATGAATCTTTCCCACTATTTATCCATTTTGAAGTCTATGAATAGCATTGAAAACAAAATAGCTTGTGAAAATCATTGTGTCTGCTATTGAATAAATGACTATTCTGTCACTTACAGCCTCTGAACGTGGGGTCCTGTCTAATTACACCTGCCAGCTTCTGACTGCACCTGCAATTAGGCAATTGTGGGGTCCGTTGTGTTTCCATCGATTTGCCTGGGCTAAATGGAAAGTTCTTTCTACAAAGATGGCCTATTAGCTCATTTTGAGCCTTTTGCAAATATAAGATGACCCCACGGAGAAATGGAGGAAAATACATAGTTTTATGTGCTGCACACGAAATCAGTGTCGATCTTCTGGTGCCAACATTCCTGTACTTTTCCATTAAAGTAACCAATCTAACCATTGGACTCAGTCAATACCCAGCCACACAGCTTGCCTCCAACATCTACTTTTTGTGCCATTTCATGGTGACACATATATCCACAGTGAATCTCATTCCTAAAAAGATACCATGATCCTAGGGTACTTGTGAGAGAACTTTCTGAAGACTCTGGCTTAATCCCAGAGTCCACTTTCTGATGTGAACACCTATGACATTTATCATATGCTTTCTTTTTTAAAAAGTTTCATGTTAAAAGTTGATGGTGCTTTGAGGAGATTTGGACGACATTTATTGACCTTGTGCTTTGGCTTTTTTTTTGCTAAATTTGTCATATGGCAGACACAGAGGTGTGCTCCTCAGATTCCTGATGACCCCACAAGGTGGTGATGTAAGGGCTCAGCCGCCCCTGCCCACCTGGGACTCCCCTAGGTAATATTTGCCCCGAGTGTCTCTGGTGGAGGTTTCGTCACGTTGCTATCTGTCAGATGCCCCGCCCGCCTTGCTTCCTGCCCTTCTTTCTATCAGGTGTCACACCTTAATAAACCTGAGCGTTCTCAGCTCTGTCTGCTTCCTGGAGAATCCAGTCTGCACCCGCTTCAAGTCCAGAGACTCGCTCAAGGATGTTGATTTATTGAAGTATTTCAGACTCAAGCCTTCTTTGTTGTTCATGAAAATCTATTTTTTCTTTGAGATTATATAATACCTTCTCCTTTTCCTCTTTTCAATTTCTTTTTTTTTCCCTCACCACTAATAATAAGGATATGGCTTGTAAAATGATTTAAAGTAAAATAATGCAATGCATAAGATTAGAACTGAAGTTTCAAAGGTCTTATGTTTATATTTAAATATTATTATTATTATTTAGAGAACTCAACTCTCCCACCTGGAAGTGAAATAGGGTTAGCTGGGCACAGCTGCGACAACTGGTAAGAGATGTTTATCTTTGTATTATTATCATCAAAGCAATGGACCTTTCATTTGTAAACTTTATTCATCTCTTATTAAACATCTTCTGGATGTTTTTACATATTAACTTTTATTACAATGCAGGATATTTTTATTTGGCAAATTCTATTTTCTGTCTGCCAAAATCTACATAGCAAATATTTTCCCTTTCCTTCTTAACCATTGTTCTAAATGTTTCCAAGCTCCCAACAGATATTAATGTTTGGAATTTGAAAATGGAAATTGGAATTCCCTGAGAATTCCAGGAACCCCCTGAAATCCTATATTAGTATATTTATATCTATCTATATTGAATATTATATATATTTTAAATTATGAGTGATTGTAATGATAAATGGTAATTTTTTTTTGTAATAGGGCTATAGTAAAAATTCAGAAACTTTCTGTAAACAAAAGATGTAATAATATATGCATGGTACTATTATGGATCAATGTATTGTGATCAGGTTGCACGGTTGATGGACGCATTTGATCACAGAAGACATAAAATAATAGAATTTTAACACAAAATGTACATCAGATAAATATTATTTAAAAATGGAAAAATTGTATCACAGTCACTTAATATTTAAAAGTTACCATTTTTAAAAATAACATTTTACAGTCCCCCAAGCATCAAAGAGGCAATAGCCCTGATCTTCATTTTGTAACAGCTATTCCAGATGCAGTGTTCTTCCATTTTTTTGTTGAGCTGGTGGAATTATAAATGTGCACTGGAAAAAGCACTTTTGACTGGCGCATCATGGTACATGTTGCTCATTTTCTTTTTTAAAAGTGAAAATATCTTCTCTACTTGGCCTGATTTTGGTTTTGCTATTGAAATCAACATTACATCTGCTACTTGTAATTTTATTTCAGTTTCTGATTTCATATGGAAGAATCCCATAGCATGGACATCTTCTCTTTCCATGTCTTTTGTTTAAAAAAAAAAAAATATATATATACACACACACACACACACACACACGTACATGTATATGTATGATATATATATATATATAAAATGTAGCCTGAGCAAATATTCAAACACTAGAGAATGAGAATGATATTGGACATTCCACTTGGGTCTCCTGGCATGGGAACCAGCAGCACACAGAATCATGTGTCCCTATTGCCAACTTAAGGACTTATTTTTTTCCAAAACTTGCTGTTCCTTGGAACACTTCTCACAGGCTTTATGTGTATAAACATATTAATATTTATTTTATTAGCAATAATGGCACCCAGATGGGACTAGAACACAGTTGGTGACATGGTAAGAGCCACCAGCCAGGCCAGTGGATAAGTCATGCTGCATCTCTCTCTGCCCTGTGCAGGTTTCCAAGAACTGGACCTGAGCCATGGACTGCACACAGGGCATTTCTTCTGCTTTTGTCTTAGCTCAGTGGCTTCATTTTGCCCAATGTCTTGATTGCTAATGTATTTTTTGCAGAAAATTATAATCATATTTTGGTTTTCCTGTTCTCATCACTCATTTTTCTTAAGACCTGGGACTTAGAAAACCATAAAGTTCCTGAGAAAAGCAGAGAGGGAATTCTCATGTAGAAACGTCAGTGGTTATTCCTGGTTGAGCGGTAGGGCTTTGGGGAATGCCACTGGAAGAAGGTGTGGGCTTCGTCCTGTTGCCCCTACTGCAGGGGGCTGCTGTGGAGACTGGGGAATCTGTTGGCCTCTCTCTGGGCCTCGGTTGTGCTTGTAACAAAGCAATTAATACAACTCCTTACAGCTAGGTGTGCCAATCCTGATATTCGTGGTCAATCAGACTAGTTAAGACCAGTCAAGAGGGTCTGTCTGGCTGGGAAGAGGGAGGTGACTGGCAGATGGACAGGCTAGGGAAACCTGACGAGGGAGGCTCAGGAGCAACCTGCTTGTAGGCAATGTCTCTGAAGAGAAGGAAACTGTCACGTGGGGGAGGCAGGGTCAAGGACCACCCAGGGCCAGGCCCAGCCTCGGGTGTCCATCTTCCCAGCCCAGGTCCACATTGTTTCTGAACTCAGTCAGAGTCCTCCCAGCACAAGGCGAAGAAGGAAGAAAGTCCTGAGCGAGTCTGCCCAGAAGCCACTCCTCCCCCCAGTCTGCCCCCAAGCCACTTCCCCCCAAATCCCCGAGCAGAGGTGGATCAGGTGCCTGCTCCAGGCTGGCTCAGGCGCCTCCCTGCAGGGGGGATGCTCTCCCTGGGTACAGTGCACAGGAGTAAGGGGGTGACAGGCCTTGTCCACATGTGAACATCACAGTCAAATGCTTGCTAGTGGGCAGAAGCCAAAAAAGAAAAAAATCTGGCTGCTGCCAACCCCCCGCACAGTTTTTGTTTTTTAGGAAACTGAATTTCTGAGATCTGTGATCTCTTAACTGGCGAAAGATTCTGTCTCAGTGGGTCTGAAGAGTGGGGCTCTAAATGCATGTGATCTTCGTACCCTCCCAGTCCCCAGGCTTTTGTTCATCATCACAAAGCTGAATGTCTTTGGAATTCTCCAAAGGATAAGTGTGGCTGTGCTCAGTTAGATGGCATTCCACATTCCTAAATTTATAAAATAAGCTCGTGTATGTGAGATAAGGCTGGTATTCATTTTAAAGTGGTTTGTTGGCTCATTAATATGAATTTATTTGAGTCTATTCACTGTAATTATGAGCCATGTACATGGGTTGGTACAATATATATCAAACTGTTGATTAAATTATCCCAAATATAATAAGTCAATTTGCCATGTGCTGTGTTATAGTGAGGGAGTGCTGGAGGTGACGATGTGTTTGGGAACATGTAGAAAGCACATCTTTTGCTTGCAACTGATAATTTACTGCTCACTCAAATGCCATAAACACTGGCTTTGGCAAGGGGGAAATCATGGAATTTGTCTCTGATTTAAACTGAGATTTGAATGTTAGACCAGCAAGTATTTTCACACCCTATTAGTTACAGGTAACTGCTAGCTTTCACTAGTCCACCCAGGCCAGAACTGTCCTCAAGGATGGCAAACTACGGCCCACAGGACAAACCCGTTGGGAAAAGGCTGTGGCTGCAGGACCAACCACATGGCCCTGTGACCTTGAGGCGCACTTGCCTCCCTCTGGTGTTTGGATAATCTCGGCGCTCCTTCTAATTCAGGCATTCTATGTTCCTCTGACCTGAATTCTATTCTGAGCAATTGTCTGGTTCCCTGGAAGTCACGTCTCAGAGATCTCCAGCCTCACCGCGTGTGATGTTTAAGCTGTTACAAGAAGGTTCTGAAGGCAAAGTCGCCAGGGCTGCACCCAGCAGGCTCAGGGTGGCTCTGCATGTGAGGAGCATCATGCCCATGATCGTGTGTTTTCTGAACAACTTGTCGGACGGGACCCTGGTAGCGACTCAGTCTGAGCCATTGTTTTTCCTGGTTCGTGGGGATGTTCATAAACAGGCCCCTGGAACAGACACCTGCAGGGGCTTCCTCTCGGCCTTGGCTGTTTCCTGAGGCAGAGCAGCAGCCGCTATTTTTTGGCCACAGTTGGGTGTCTCCTGCCCTTTTCCATTCTATTCTCTGTTCATGTGGTGGTGTCCTTCACACCAGGTGTGCGTCTGGGCAGGGACAGGCAGTTGGCCTTGACTATGAACCCTGCTCTGGCCTCTGGGGTCCACAGGGGGAGATGCAAAATAGAATAAATGCTTTTTTTGCTTGTTTTGTGCTCAAACTAGTTAAACACAGAATTTAAAAAGAAAAAAAAACATCGTCTCTGTACTGTAAGTTTCTGCTCACATGATTAAAGTGAGCTACCAATCCATTCATCTAGTTATTTGTTTGACAAGTATTTACCGGGCACCTCCTAAGTGCCTGGTGCTCCGTTTAGCGTGGGCACTGGAGGTGAAGAGGAGGCGCCCAGCCTCTCTTGGTTGGGCCATCCTAGCAGCTGTTTGTTCCGACACCACTCTAGTGTGGTTGGGGAGGAATTTTACAGCACTGGGGTTCAAACCAAGGGCCTGACTCATGCTACTAGGCCAATGGTCTACCACTGAGCCACATCCCCCTGTTGTGCTGTGAAGTAATTTTGCAGATGAGATGCACATTTAAATCCGTAGACTGCGGAAAGCTGATGCCCCTCCACAGGGTGCGAGGGCCTCAACCAATCAGTCAAAGGCCCTAAGAGAAGATGATCGAGGTCCCCTGAAGTGAGGAGTGATGGCCTTTGAACCCGAGCTGCAACCACTGTGCTTCCCTGGTCTCCGGCCTGCAGGTCACACAGCTCCCAGAACCACCTGAGCCAATTCCTTGACCTCTGTCTTCCTCCATCTCTCCCCATCCTGGGGGGAACTGCCGGTGGTGCAGGAGGAAGGGCAAGGGTTAGAACTCAAGGGTCCTGGAGGAGGGACATCTCACACAGTGGGGTTGGAGGAACAAGCAGAATTAGCCAAGGGCCCAGGAGGCAGAGGGGAAACCCAGCAAGGCCAGAGGACCAGGGAGAGTGGAGCCAGGCAGAGAGGGGGCAGAAATGGGGACAGAGTGCGCGTGCGCGTGCCATACCCCTGCTTTTCATTTCCAATGTGTGCCTGAGCTCCCCAGTGTGGTAACTGGCCCCTCCCAATAGCAAGACCCCAATGCTAATACCAGTAGCTAATGTTAGAGGGACACTGCCCTCCACGGGCATGAAAAGGGGCTTTATAAGTATTGACTCATCGACTCCTACGAGGTCCAGCGAGTGTGGCCATCTCCTCTCACTGGGTGAGGAAACTGAGGAACAGAGAGGTATAGTGTTAGAGTCTGTAAATAAGTCAAAATAACACCTGGCATTTTGTCAGGGGAATGTTAAAGTTCATAAACAAGTCTGGATGGTGCCTGGCAAAATGCCAGAGGGAGTGGTTTGAGAAGTAACAAAAGCGAGCCATTAAGTGTAGAGATTCCTGATTGGTTGACTGATGTATCTAGTTTATGCTAATTAGATAAGCTGTGTGGAATGTATAAATACTGCTCCTGTCCTGCAATAAACGGCTCCCACTCCTGCTGTATCAACGTACACAAGTTGTTCGTCACCCCCCTGATTATTCTGCTGCAGCCGGACTGTGGCAGTATAGGGAACCCCGACATGGGCTGCTTTCCACCTTTAGGGGCTGGGCTTTGAACAAGAACACCGTGTACCACTCTGTTCACACACCCCTTCTTCTCTCTGGCTCCTGCTGTCCGGGTGGTGCCAACCCTGTAGCCACACAGCACGAGGCCTTCCTGCCCCCCACCACATCCATTTCTTCCTTTGTGCAAGGATGAAGTAGGTGAGGCTGCTGGCCTCCTGCCTTATCTCCTGAGTGAAGACACTGAGGCCCGAGAGCCTGCCTGGCCAGTGTGAGTCCTTGCCCTCTGTGGCTGCTCCCGGCCTGGGCGGGCACTGTTGGCTTCTGCTGCTCCCTGCCATCCCTCCAAGGCTTGCCGTGGAAGTGGAATCAGGAAGTGGCCCTGAAGTCATGAAGAAAATAAAATTGCCACCCTTGGGTGGACGCGAATGTCCTCCTGTCTCCTGCTGGCCCCCGAGTGGTGTCTGCGAGGTCTCTCTTCTGAGAATCTAATTTTCTTCTCTCCATCTGTGCAGTTTTCACAAGCTGTGGGTTCAGTGCAAGCCCACTCTTCTGGATCCTTCCCTGCTGGGCCCTCGGGCTTCCCTCACATCAGTTCTGAGCTGCATGTGCCCTGTGACAGTTGACCTTTGGCACACGTCCATGTGGCTGATGCTATTAAACCTGTCAGGCAGGGTGAGTTTCTTCTCTCTCCCAGAAGCCTTCGGGGGTTCTAGGGCTCCCCATGGTCCAGCCTGGAGCCCTGCACACAGGGAGTCCCTTTGTGTTTGTTGATTTAATTTGGTGGAAACTCTGGGTCAGTCAAATTTGAAAATGACCCAGTCACCTAATAGTGTGTCTGAAGAGATGGATAGGGAAGCCCTGGGGTCCTGGGCAAGCACCCCAGGTAGCATCCTCCCAGACACCCCGCTGTGCACAACCCTGCAATTCTTGTCCAAAGCACAATAGGAACTTTAGTGGGTGTAATAATGACCCTGTGATTCAGAGGCTCAGCTTGAACACAAGCAATTTCCTTCATTCAGTTCCCCACAGGGGGCCTTTCCTGGGGAGAGCTTGGAGTTTGTTTGATAACACCGATCTTAATTGGGTACTCTCCTCTCCCCTCCTCTCCCCTGTCCTCCCCTCCCCTCCCCTCTCCCCTCCTCACACNCATAATTGTGCCTCCCTTGATGACAGAGCCACAAAATATTTCTTCTTGGATTCTCTATACTTTTCAGGACTTTCCTCTTCAATGTGTACATAGTCTTTTAAAGTATTTTTTGTTACAAAAAAGAAACAAACAGAAAGAAAAAATAACAGCGGCCAAAGACTAAGCAGCTTCTTGAAAACTTTTTTAGGCAAGTGTGTGTAACAGCATCTGTCCACCTGCTCCTCCCCACCACCACCCCCCACGGAAAACCTTTGCTGTTGTTAAACTTAGGGAGCCCCACTCACAGTGGCATAAGGATTCCCCTATAAGCTGGGCAAACTCCACCAGATCTGCAAAGGCAGGACAGGCAGCTCTGATCAGACACCCCAGTGGTGCCAGGCAGATGGAGCTGCACTGTCACAGCCTGGCCACAGACAAGAGTCACTAACTGCTAGAGAACCCCCAGGCACCTGCCCCGGTGGGTCCTGCGTTCTCAGGGTGGAGGACCAAGGATGTCAGTGCATCTCGTCCCAGGCACAGGGAGGAAGCCCTCCTCCCAGACACCCCTGTGGGACCTTCACACAGAGGAGAAACCTACTGTCCAAACCCCTTGCCACCACAATCTCCAAAAATCTGTGACTCTAGGGGATCAGAGGCTGCCTGAATCGGCAGCTTGTGCTAGTTGGGAGCAGTTCTCTTCCAGCTCCCCACAGCCTGCTCGGTTCCAGTGTCCCCAGAGGCAGTGCTAAGCCTCTTCAGGTCTCAGGAGGCCAGGGCAGGCCTCTCCTCCAGGGCTGGCCTCCACTTGGGTGTTAATGACAGACTTGGTGAGAAGAAGGCACAGTGAAAGGAGCTGCTGTGTCAGAGGAGAGAGCGGCACAGCCATGTCCCTCCTCCTCTCTGCATGTGGCTGTGTCCCTGGCCAAGGAGCCCCGTCCAGCCCCTTCCCTGCTCCTCTGTTGTGAGTCAGAGTCCAGTTGGGAAGGTCCTGCTCCTGTGTTCATCTGCCTGTAGGACTCAGTGCCAGGCTACGAGGCAAGGCGGTTCCTTCCTTTGAGACCCAGCAGCCTGCTGGGTGCACTGGGACAGAGAGGTAGGAAGCCATGTCAGATGGTCCTGAAGGTTTGCATAAAGACGGAGGAGGACAAGAGCTTGCTGGGAACGGCAGGCAAGTGCGGGCTGCCTGCTCCTTTGGGTGGTTCGTGGGGAGCCGGGCTGGGGCCTGAGTGCTCTTTCTGAATGTGAACGGTGAATCCAGAGCAGTGCCCAGAGGGCCTCTCTGGGGTCCCTATCCTTTCTGTTCCCTGTACTGCAGGCCCACTGTCCCGTTGCCCCCTGGTCCTCACGTGCAAGGGCTGCAGGGAAGCTCCAGGCCCCTCACACACTGCAGGAGGCACACGTGGGAGGAGTTCTGTAGTTCAGGATGGAGGTTCTGGGGATCACCTGAGTGTTCCAGCCAGGAGCCGCCCTGGGCCTGGATGGAGGTAGGGATGGCAAAGTCCAAACTAGAGCCAGGGCTCTGGCCTCTCAGGTCCGCGCTGGCAACGTCCCACAGAGGAGGCATGGAATGGACGAGGGTCGGGGCAGTCCGGGTCTCCCTGCCAGGCGCATCTTGGTGGGCTAGGCTGCTGCCCCTGGAATTCAGGACATCTGTCAGGATGGAGCCATTGCTTTCAGGCATTCTGTGCCAGGAGGAGAGCGGGCCAACGGCACTCTCCTCCCTAGCAGACAGTTCTGACCAAGGTCCACTGTCCCTGAAGACTGTTCTATGCACGTGGTGTTCAGGGTTGAAATAAGTAAAATAATGCCCTCCAGCAGCCCACGGAATGACAGCAAAGTGCCCACCACAGGCCCCGGATCCATTGTTTCTGAAAAAGTTCCTGCTGGCTGAAGCCAGTGCTCAATGCCTGGGGCTGTGGCAGCCTCACTGTGCACGTGGGGGTACAGGCTGCCCATCGCACCCAACCCAGTCCTCCAGGGCCTCTATGGATGAGGACGTCCCCAGAGGAGCCACACACAGTCTCCTCTGGTCGCAACACCCTGGGCCCTTCTCATCCCTGTCTTTATGGGACTTGATGGACAACACTTGCAGAGGCCTCCTGTGTGCAGCATGCTCCATTAGTGCGGGCAACTTCTCTTCTACCCTCCTGTGTGGCGCACGCTGAGCTCTGCAGGAAGAGCCTAAGCCCTCGGGTGGAGTTCTGTCCCTATGCACATCCCACAGTGTCCCAGACAGCAGGGACTTTGTTAAATATTATTTTACTATTTAAAAATTAATGGCAATACCCAGATAATAAGCAGTGGCTGACTTAAAGAAGGAGTGATATAGAAGTGACAAGAGGTTTCACTCAATGAAAGAAGCTTTATTTCTGGGGAGAAGAATGGTATGATGGCCACCAGGACCATTTGGTGGGACCCGCAGTGGACACCTCTGGCAATCCCAACTGGCCTGTAAGATATTCATGCACTACTACCCCACTCTGAGGAAGGGGACCCGAGTGTCACCCGAGTGACAGATATACTGAGCTGTTGCCCAGGCCTGACGGTGGTCCCTCGGACGGCACAACCGGTGACCTTGGTGTGAGGCCGCGCTGCTTGCCATTGTCATTCCTGTGTTCATCCGCCTGCAGGACTCGGTGCCAAAGGTCAGCGAGCACCTCGTGTGTCATGTGAACGTGAAGAAACCCCAGAAGCCGAGCTGGGTCTGATTCTCGGGGCAAGGACAGGCTCATGGGAGAACGGCGAGACAGGTCGGAAGCCTACACCAAGCGCCCGGTGGGAAGCACGGAGAACGTGTTTTATAGAAGAGAAGGTGTTACACTGAGAATTTCTTTGAGTGTTTGTGCTTCTTTATAAAACCAGAGGTGGGGCCCAGGCTGAGGGGAGGAACCGGCTTGAACGCTGGCTGACGACTTGGCCTACTGATCTCATAGTCACCTGTCTTGGGAACACGGCCGTGGGCTCCTCCCCCATTCAGCCGGATCCTTGTCAGTTTTGGCCCTTAGAAGGAGTGGCGCGCAGAGACGGTGGCGCTGTGGGGCTGGCATGCTGCTTTTCTGGCAGAGCAGCGTGGTCACGAGGACGGCACCCAGTAGATTCTCAGCTTTTCCTTAACTCCAGTTCTGACAAAGAGGCAGGAGGACATTGGTGACTAGTGTCCCCTTTACTAAATGAAATCTCTCCCAAGACCTCTGCACATCAAGATCTCCAGAGCAGGTCACACTGCACATACTGATGAGAGTCACGAGGGCCAGGAGACCAGGGAGGGACATGGCTGTGCCGCTCTCTCCTCTGACACAGCAGCTCCTTTCACTGTGCCTTCTTCTCACCAAGTCTGTCATTAACACCCAAGTGGAGGCCAGCCCTGGAGGAGAGGCCTGCCCTGGCCTCCTGAGACCTGAAGAGGCTTAGCACTGCCTCTGGGGACACTGGAACCGAGCAGGCTGTGGGGAGCTGGAAGAGAACTGCTCCCAACTAGCACAAGCTGCCGATTCAGGCAGCCTCTGATCCCCTAGAGTCACAGATTTTTGGAGATTGTGGTGGCAAGGGGTTTGGACAGTAGGTTTCTCCTCTGTGTGAAGGTCCCACAGGGGTGTCTGGGAGGAGGGCTTCCTCCCTGTGCCTGGGACGAGATGCACTGACATCCTTGGTCCTCCACCCTGAGAACGCAGGACCCACCGGGGCAGGTGCCTGGGGGTTCTCTAGCAGTTAGTGACTCTTGTCTGTGGCCAGGCTGTGACAGTGCAGCTCCATCTGCCTGGCACCACTGGGGTGTCTGATCAGAGCTGCCTGTCCTGCCTTTGCAGATCTGGTGGAGTTTGCCCAGCTTATAGGGGAATCCTTATGCCACTGTGAGTGGGGCTCCCTAAGTTTAACAACAGCAAAGGTTTTCCGTGGGGGGTGGTGGTGGGGAGGAGCAGGTGGACAGATGCTGTTACACACACTTGCCTAAAAAAGTTTTCAAGAAGCTGCTTAGTCTTTGGCCGCTGTTATTTTTTCTTTCTGTTTGTTTCTTTTTTGTAACAAAAAATACTTTAAAAGACTATGTACACATTGAAGAGGAAAGTCCTGAAAAGTATAGAGAATCCAAGAAGAAATATTTTGTGGCTCTGTCATCAAGGGAGGCACAATTATGTTTAATATTTTGGTTAAATCAGTTCTAGTGTTTTGAGAAGGGAGCTTGCTAAGATGTGTGTGTGTGTGTGTGTGTGTGTGTATACCTCTTTTATTATGGCTAAAATGATATCATCTCTTTAATTTTGAGTCCTGTCTTTTGAACTCACTATGGAAGTACAAGTCCTTCCTATGTGATTAAAAATTTTTTTGCCAACATATTTTTTCAGGTTTAAAAATATTACTTTCCCTATTTCATGTTTATTTGTTCTTTTGAGATGCATTAAAAGACATATTCAAAGGTTTGCTTTGAATATGAACAAGTACAGATATTTTAAAGCAATTCTTTCCTTCTGGAGAGACATTCTATTTCATTTCTGTTTGTGTGGCATAAGATTTTCAGCCCTTTGTGATTTGGGGGTGGGCAGGGAGGTGCAAGATTGTGAAAGCATATTTCTGGTTTCTTGATGATCTTTGTGGATGAAATTTTTGTCTATATTCTTTCTGACGAATGTGTTACTCTTTCCTAAATCCACATTTGGATTTTTTCAACAAGATTCACATCACCTTATTTTTTTGTTCCCTGCCAATTTGTTATCGTTGTTTTCTAAGTGATTTCTTGGAACATAAATTCCCTTCCCCATTTACAAAGTCTAAAATCCATTACGTGCAGTGCCCAGAAGGAAGGCCACCTGGTCCCTTGCCTTCTCACCTGATGCTGGATGGCCTCTCTCCCTCTTCTCTCTCTTATATACATACCTTTGGCTAGAACATCATGTTCCCATGCAGGTGTGTCCCAGCCCACAAGCCTGAGTTTAAGGATGCTTCCTTAAAACAAATGAGCAATGAGTGTATTCAATGCCATACAATGAGATCTCGAAATAGCAACTCTAGATTTTAAAAATAAAAGATATCATCCCAATGGAAATGACAAGATTCCAAAAACGCCTATGGTATAGAATTTCTACATTAGTTTTAAAAAAGATAAAATTAAGAAGTATTGGCAAAGTGAAGTGGAAAGTGGTGGATTGAGGTAGGAGCTCACTCGACATAGAAAAACTTGACCAGAGATAAAAACAGCAAACATTACCAGAGAAGCATTTTCTCTTGTCTAGAAACACCTGCATAATGAAGGCCAGGTAATGAGAAAAAAAATAATAAGTCACAGAACTAATCATCTTTTATCTCTTTATTGTGGAAAATGCATGCGTTGAAATAGTCTCTGTAGCAGGAGGCTCATGGGCAGTGTGATCACACATCCCAGTGGCTCTGCAGTCTCTGTAGTCTGCTCCAGTCCCTGAGCAGTTATTAATAGCGTTGCTTTTCACTCTTGCAACTGTCGCAGTTTGGACCACCAGCTACGTGGTCTCTGTGACAGGGAGAATAGCTGGAGACGGTGCGGGTCTCATATAAGGTTTGTGGAATGGGGGTCTCCATCAGCAGCTCCAGCCTACAGACCAGAGTCGACCTGGAGAGGATTGGGGAGAACGTGGGGTGCAGGACGGAGTGTGTAGGAGTAAGCTTATCTTTATGATTATAATAATGATGATGTGTTGCATCTGTAGGGTACTTCAGTTTCCAGAGACCTCCCTTTCGGTGGACTCCTGTGCCTTCCTGTAACGCTGTGGTGTGGGCAAGGAGGTACGAGGTCTGTCTGGTGATGCAGGAGATGCCGCAGCCCCTGCTCTTTGGCTGGGCCGCCCTGCACTAGGAACAGGTGCCAGGCCCTCCCTGGTTCTGGATGGAAGAGAATGAAAATAGACCAGAGAATGTTCAAAGAAGAACTGGGGACTCAGAGGACAGGATCTAGTGGGAAAACCCTCCAGAAACACAGATTGCTGACCGACAGATGTCAGTAGCTCTGGCTTTGGAAAACAGCTCAGGGGCCTGCTTGTAGTGAAGAGCACTGATTTATTGTGATTAATAGAAAAATAATCAAAACAAGGAAAATAACTCATTGTGCAAGTATTTTCAGGGGATGAGACTGATCACCAAGAAAAAGGATGGCTCATATCCAGACACTATAAATGTGTCTCTTTGAAAATTAAATTGTTTCTGTAGCATTTTTTTCTAATTTGTCCTTCCATTTTATCTAATCCACACTTTCTTCCCCCTATAGAAATAGTTGAAAAGAAATGACGATGAAGGCACAGGGCTTCCTCCTCACCAGTCTGTATTTTGGCGAGTATTGACTCAGTGTTCAAGACCACCAAGGGCCTAAGTGACAAGGGGTGTTTCTTACTTCTGGCTGAGGGGGACTCACTTCCTACTGCCGGAAAGATGGGTTCAGGTGTTGGACTTTAATCCCTCCAGGAATGACCCCCAGTCAAGTGACTCGTGATGTCTGCATTCCTCCCAAAGACAGCTACTGTCCCAGGCAGTTGGGGGTCTGATGCTGGGACTTACGTGGTAACTGGGTTCCTCTTTTGGAGTCATGAAGAGGTGAAATGGGACATCAGGGACAAGTGTGACATAGACACCATTCTCAGGTTCACTTTCCCAGTGGTGGGCTCTTCTGTGTCTCACCCTGGGACGATGTGCTGAGAGATGGGGTGATCTAGGGTATTGGGAGTCCGTTATGGAGCCTGCTGGTTCTGACGTGGGCAGCTGACTGGCATGGTGGGACTTGCTGGCTGAGCCTCCAGCTCCTCACCACCTTGGGCAGGGGTGGGATTGTTGCAGGCTCCAGAACTCTGAGGTCCAGGCTCAGTGGACAACCATGGTCTCTCCCCCAAAGGGCTCAGTGCTACATCTTATTTTTAGGAATTGTTCTCTGTCAAAGTAGATTTTACTACAGGAGTTCAAAGTGGTCTTTCATGTGATAGCTTTAGAGCACATTAAATAAGATGAGCTGTAATAAATGAAACCATAGAGTTTAAACTAAATTTCACGTTATAACAAATAAACACAACCACTTTTCTTAAGGCAGGAACCACACATTTTTTTCTTCTTTTAATTGACTTTTTAATTCCTAGACACACCACCTGTGCCTTAAAGTTGGACATCTCTTTCTAATGTTACCACATTGTGGCAAGCTTCTGGACTTTCTAGGCACCTTCCTTGAAGGTGAAAATTTCACCAAGGATCTTGTGGGGAGACCCAGGAAATGGTTTTTGTTGCAAGACCTCAAGGATTCCCTCTGCAGCCTTGTATTCTTTCTCCCATGCTCCCTCAAGAGCAAAGAGGCCAAGTTCTTCATTTCTAAATTCTTACCTGTGCCCTCTGTCCCTGGTGCTTGCCCCTTAGCAAGACGCTGCAATTTGCTGACTAGACACTCTTGCCTTTTCCAGATCTTTCCCTAGCATCTGTCCACTCTCCGTTTCATACAAAGAACAAATACATTCTTTCTTTACTTCTCCAGTTCCGTTCCTCCCAGCCTCACCCTCTCCCTCTCTTGATCCTCAGAAAACAGATATCAACCCTTCACATCACAGGACTCTGTGCCTGGGGAGTGTGGGTGAGGTATTCAAAATGATAGCAGGTTTTTAAAGTTCCTGTTACTATAAGATGATTTAATGACATCTGTATGCCGCAGGCCTAATGAAGTATCTGTATCAAATAGCATAAAATATAATATTCTATGGATGAGAAAACCTTAACTGGCATTGCGATTTTAGACTATTTTATTTACAGAAGAGAGAGTGGGAGAGAATTTATAACTCTACTTACTTTTCTGGCATTCTTTTCCTAGTTTCTTATGGTGATTTACAAAGTTGGTTTCTAGGTTTCTGTGTGCTCTGAATTAACCACTCTGAGCTAATAGAGCCTATCAAAAGAGGGTTGGAGCAACTTGGAGACGGAGAACAGTTTTTAGATGAGCCCTTTGGATGCTCTTCGTGATCTGCCCGTCTCCCTGGTCGGTGGCTGGTCTTTTCTTCCTCTTAGTGTGGCCTTGCAGAGATCAGAAGTGTTTAATTTTGATGACGTTCATCTTCACCAACTTTTCCTTTTATAGATCATGCTTTTGGTTTCTTGCTTAACCCAAGATTCCAAAGATTTTTCTCTCATTTTTTTTCTTATAAATTGTATAATTTACATTTTACATTTAAGCCTATGATTCATTTTGTTATTTTTGGTACAAACTGTGAACTTTAGGTAAAAGAGATTTTTGAGGGAATTCTGTTAATACAATTGGGTTGTATCAGTTTTGTATGAATTTATTTTGTATTTTGGGACTTGCACGTTAGTTCTGGAGATTTCACAGATAGCTTGGACTTTTTGCCCATGAAAGCTTGACCTTCCTGGCAACATGGGTTGGATGTGCAATCCTTCCTCCACTGAATTGCCCTTTGACCTTGTCAAAAATCAGTTGGCTTATGAGTGTGTATTTATTTCTGATCTCTCTATGGGTTCTATTGATTGATTACTGAAGCTGTGCAATATAATAAATCTAATCACGGAGGTGAAAGACTTCTTCAATGAAAATTATAGAACACTGAAGAAAGAAATTAAAAAGATGGAAAGACCTCCTAGGGTTCTTAGATAGGCAGAATTAATATTGTCAAAATGGCCATATCACCAACAGCGATACAGATTCATAATAATCCTGATTAAAATACGAATGATATTTTTCACAGAACTATAAAAAGCAGTCCTGAAGTTTATATGAAAGATTAAAAGATCCCACATGTCCAAAGCAATACTGAGCAAGAAGAGCAAAGATGGAGGCATCATAATATATTTTATTAATATGGAGCTATATTAATAAAAACAGCATGGTATTGGCATCAAAGACATGAAGACCAAGGGAATAGAATAGAAGACACAGAGACAAGAGCCACCTAGTTACAGTCATCTGATCCTGCCAAAGGAGACGAAAGCATACGTTGGAGAAAAGATAGCCTTTAAAAAAATGGTGCTAGGAAAACTGGATATCCATATGTAGAAGAATTAAACTAGACCCTATCTCACGTCGCACAGAAGTCAAGTCAAAGTGGATCAAAGACGTAGGAATTAGACCAGAATCACTGTATCGCTAGAAGAAAGCAGAGGGTCAACATTCCGTCATATTGAATCAGGCCCTGACTTCCTTAACAAGACCCCCAAAGCTCAAGAAATAAAACCAAGATCAGCAAGTGGAATAACATCAAAATAAAAAGGTTTTGTTTGGCAAAGCAAACAAGAGCATGAAGACAGAACCTACATGGGGGAAAATCCTGCCAGCTACTCTTCCAACAGGGGATTCATAATCATAATACATAAAGAACTCGAAAAACCACTAAAACACAAATGATCCAATCAATAAATGGGCAAATGAATGAAACAGATATTTCTCAAAAGAAGAAATGCAAATAATCAACAAATACATGAAAAAATGTTCAACATTCGTAGTAAATCAATATGCAAATCAAAACTACACTGAGATTCCATTTTACTCCAATTAGAATGGCAATCATCGAGAATGCAAATAACAATAATTGAGGTGAGGATGCGGGAAAAAATTTTCACTCATACATTGTTGGTGGGACTGCAGATTAGAACAGCCACTCTGGAAATCAGTACAGAGATTCCTCAAAAGGCTAAGAATGGAAATACTATATACTTCAGCTAACCCACTGGTATTAACCCAAAAGACCAGACATCAGTGTAGTATAGGAATACATACATACCTGTGCTACAGCATTCAATTTACATTAGCCAAGTTCAAGAAACTTATAACCCCTTCTTAGGAGCAGGTCTGCTGGTTGTACATTCTTTCTTCTTGTGGTGCTGGGGATTGAACCCAGAACCTTGTACATTCAAGGCAAGCACTCTAACAACTGAGCTATGTCCCCAGCAATAAATTCGTTCTTTTTCTGTGAATGTCTTGATTTTCCCTTACTTCTTGAAGGGCATTTTTGCTGGAAAAAAGAATTCTGGGTGACAGTTTCTTCCTTTTGTTATTTGGAAAGATGTTTTGCTCCTTACTTCTGGTCTCCTTGAATTCTTCATAAATTGTTTAATCCTACAGGTGGAATGTTTCTCTCCTCACTTTCAAGAGTTTTCCTTTTTCCTGGGGTATGAGAATTTGGCTATCATGTGCCTTGATATGGATTTCTTCAGTTTTATTCTGTTTGTGGTTTGTTTAGCTTATTGAATCTGTAAGTTTATGTGCTTTGCCAAATTTAGGAAGTTTCCTATCCTTGTGCCTCGGAGGACCTTGTCCGTTCTGCCCTCTGTCTCCTGGCCTCCTGAGAGTCTGATGACGTCAGTGTTGGAGCTTCTGTTGGAGACTCTCAGGTCTCCGTGGTTCTATCTGTTCGTTTTATTTTTTTCAGTCTATTTTTTCTCTGTTGTTCAAACTGGTAATTCATTCTGTTTATCTTCAAGTTTATATATTTTTTCCTCTGTCCCCCCCTTTTCTGCTGGTGAGCCCATTCACTGAGGTATTTATTTGAGTTATTTTATTTTTCTGTTCTAAATTTCCATCTGGTTCTTATTTATGTATTTATTTCTTTGGGAAGACTTTCTGTTTATTTTCCATTTGCTTTAAATGTATTCATAATGCTATTGAAGTACTTTTTTTTTTAAATGACAACTTCTTTTAAATCTTTGACTATTCTACTATTGCCATCACCTCAATATTGGCGTCTAACAACTGCCATTTCTCTCTTAGTTAGAGGTCTTCTGGGTGCTTGGTATGATAAGAGGCTTTCAGTTGGAACTTGAGCCTGTTGACCATGATGTAAAAAGACTCAGATCTTATTTAAATCTCCTGTTTGAGCTGCTTCCTCTGACACTTCTCCCGGAAGAGGGGGCGTGAAATCACCTTACTACAGCCATGTAGGAGAAGATGTCCAGTGTCCCCACATAGCCTCCAGTGACATAGGATGGGCCTCTCTTCCCGAGGGTGTGTGAGTTCTGGCTCTCCATATCAGGCCAGGAGCTGTAGGAGGCTGTAGCTGCTCCTCGTTGGCCTCCATGGTCATGTTGGGGTCTCCATTTCTGGCGATGCTGGTGGAGTCTTAACTGGTTTTCCGGCCTCCTTATCTGCCTCCCTGGGAGTAGGTGAGGGATCCCTCATCTTGGCTGATTTAGGAAGGAGGTCCAGGCTTCCCACCTGGTTTCCATGGACACCAGGATGGGGGTAACCCTTTTGACTTTCTCTCGCCCACCCTGGGGATGTTGGCTTGGGGTGTCTCATTTTGGGTAGCCCTCTGCCTTTGCTGGCTGTGTGTGAGTGGAGTGCTTGTGTCTACAAGCTTTCTTCTTGCCCGGCAGAACTTCTCTGGCCCTCTGACTACAGAGCAGACTTCTGTTGGCACTTTTTTGTCTGCATCCTTTGCTTCTTACTCGTTCAGCTCTAAGTCTTGGACTTAAGAGACAGAAAGAACCCCAGAAAACTCGCCCGACGCTGCTCCTCGGGCTTGGAGGTCCCCAGACTCTGTGCCTTCTTGGGCCTGCTGTTTAGTTGTTTGTTTCATGCATCAATGTGCAGGGTATCTATTTGTTCTCAGCAGGAATGATCAATCCTTTCTTCACAGAAGCAGATTACGGTACCATTTTGTCAAACCACAAAAGAGAAAGAAAGCTCGGCTGGGCAGGACAATGCGCCTGTGCAGAGTTGGGAAAAGCAGGTGCGGTGCAGGCTGCAGGGCCCAGGGCAGAGCCGAGGAGAGCCATGGTAAGTGAAAGGCGCCTGGGCCAGGCAAGACCTCACAGGCCATTTTAAAGTCCTCAGCTTTTACTTGGCAGGAGATGGCAGCTGAGGACTGACTCCATCTTGAGCTCATTTGGGTTTTGAAAGGACCACAATGACTGATGGATGGGGGAACCAACCTGAAAGCACCTCCCGTCCCCTAGGGAGCGTTTCAGATCCAGCCCTCAAGGCCAGCGGGAAGACCTTGTGCTCTTACAGAGGCGGCGTCCACCGTGAAGCAGGGCTGGTGACTGGATCAGCTGCCTCTCAAGTGAATTCCTTTAAGTCTGGTTTGGCGTATTCAGAAAAAGTGTCGACTGCAAGTCTGCGATAGGTTTCTTCTAGCAATGACCCTGATGCCTGCCCAGCTTTATCTGTTTCCCAGCATCTGCCTCTTCTGGCCAGTCTTCCCTGGTCAGCATAGACATAGCAATGGCCTCTGCTGTCTCCCGATGGTTCTTTTTGGAGACATCACCTGAAATATTTAAGTCTCTCTGAAACTGGGATGCGTTTGATGCCATTTCCAATGAAATCATCTGTTGCTACTGGAGAAATGTGTTACTCCGTCTGATGGCTGATGACTTTTCCGTTAATGTACATTTATCAACTGCGAGTGATGCCCAAGATGTGACCTGGGATGGGGTGGGATCCTGGTGCATTAGGTTTTGGGGGCATGATTCTTGCATCATGGTGTCTCTTTCCTGGTGTGTTCATAGAGGGTTCTGTGATTTTTACAATGATGATTCTCAGCTGGGAGAGGCCTCATTTCTGCTCTCCTCATTGTCTGTGTTGGAGCAGAGACAGGGATGGTTGTTCTCAGTATTTCCTCCGGAATCCATAAGGACCCTCGAGCTTCCTGGCACAGTCAGGGAAGCTGCTGAATCCCAGAGGGCAGTGTGAAGAAAGGTGTGTCTGGAGGACGACTGGTAGCCCCAGCACACCATCACCCTGGGAGCAGCCAGGGCAGGACCCTGCACAGGACCACCATAGCCCAACCGCCCTGCTGCCCACGTGGGCATCTCTTTCCCACCTTCCAGAAGCCGAGTCCCCACTCTCTCTTCTCAATGTCTGAAGCCAATGTCCTGGAGCCACTACAAAGCAGCAAATACTGTGTTTGGTCCACATTTTCTTCCTTCTGAATATCTACCTTAGCTTTGGGGAAAAGCAGAGGTGGTTTTATTGCATGGTATCAACATTAACCTGCCACAGGTCTTTGTGAACCAAGTTTGAAAAACAGATTAAAAAGCATGATTCCAGGATAAAATCAGTAAGGCAATTTGAAAGAAAGGCTCTGGAGGAGAACCTGGCTTTGAACCAGTGTCTGCACCCTTCCACTTCCTTCTAGTATCATGGTAAAGTTGACTACCTTGGTTCAGAGGGAATAGATGAGATGATAAGAAGATTGACACTCAGTGTGTGATGCTGTGTCACTGTCTCCTCCTGAAGACCCTTACTGTCCTCAACACTGTGTTGAACACTGTAGGACTTAACCTGGAGGAATGTCGAAGAGCCCGTCTGCATGAGGCTGGAGCCTTGTAGTAAGGGGCACTCAGAATGTACCTTGGCATTTCATGGTCCTGTTATTTACACCATCTGTGGTATGAACCCATGGTTATTATGCTAAAATGCTTTAAATGAAATAGACATGAAGGCTTTTCAGTAACTGTGGCCTATCAATTTGTGGGTCATATTGTTTTCAAGTTATTAAGATAGAATGTGAATAAAGTAATTCTTCAAAGAACAAATTTTTAAAGTAAAAAGGGCCTTAATCTGCCTCATAAGTCATCTCCTTCTTGAAGTGGAAATTAAATCCATGGTATTGTAGGCAAGGCTTGAATTTACCATCTACCCATTTATCCATTTACCATCTACCATCTACCCATTTACCCATCCACCCACCTATCTGCCCATCTATCCGTCATCAACCACCAACCCACCATCCATCCATCCATCCATCCATCCACCCATCCACCACCAACCCACCATCTATCCATCCGTCTGTTCACTACCAACACACCACCTATCCATCCATACATCTACCCACCAACCCACTAACCCACCATCCATCCATCCATCCATCCACTCACCAATCCAGCATCCATCCATCCATCCATCTACCCACCAACCCACCATCCATCCATCCATTCACCCATCCACCCCATGAGTATTTGTTGTATGTTCTATATTCCAAGTGCTTTGTTAGGCTCTGGGCAAATGGTCCTTAAGAAGTTTTAAATCAAGTGGAAGGGTTGTAATGTAGGCAGTGCCTGTCTTGAGTGCTGTCATAGCAAATATGTTTTGGAGTTTATAACATGCCAGAAACTGTCCTAAGCACTCTACATGCATTAACTACTGAGCCCTAGAGTATGTGGGGCACTGTAGAAGGTCTCACCATTCCTGTTCCAAAGAGGAGGAAGGCAAGACTCAGTAACTTGCAACAGAGTTAGGCTTCCCACGGGGACAGTCTGAACTCTGAACCAGGGCTTTTAAGGGCTGTGCTGTGGAAGTCGCTGGGGCAAACTGAAGACGTGCCTGGGTCAGCACAGGGCAATACTTCACATGTGTCCCGGGTGCTGATTATGAGGGATCCAGAAACCAGGTCTGGGGCACCCACCGCTGCAGAACAGACCACTGGCCTTAGGTGATTCATGAATGTGTTCCCGAAAAACAAGGAAACATAAAACTTCAGCACTTCTGAATGTTACCCAGAGGGGAGGAAGGGAGTGGGCGTGAGTAACCAGGGAACAGCCGCCTGTGGGAGATAAGAGAGCAGTCAGCGGGGATGCGAAGTTCCTTTCTCGTTTTTCACGATGCATCCCCGAGACATATGCTCCAGCAGTTTTCCACTCCTTCCGCTGCCAAGGCCCACCCCCTCCGCCTGGCCGCTCCCGCCTGCCGCGCACCCCCAGGCTGGAGGCCCTGCTGGCTCCACACGCCCTCCTGGGGCCACGCGCTGACCCTGGAGGGCCTGGGCCCAGCACTACACACTGCAGCAGCAGGGCCTGCTGTTCCCCTCAGACACCGCAGACCACGCTCCAGGGAGGGGATGGTGCCTCGGCGTCCGCTAAGTCCCGGCTGTTCCCCCGATTCTGAACGGTGAGGACAGGCTCCCTCGCTCACCACGGTCCACCTGGCACCTGGCATGACACCATGTTCTGGGTTAGAGGCCATTATGGTTAGATATGTCCTCAACCCCCAGATAGACAGCAATAAGACAAATGGGAGAGCAAACAGCCTGCGAGGTCCTCAACCCTGCCCCTCGGGAGGCCACGGAGTTGGGTCCTGGCAGAGGTCAACAGGGATGAGGTTGTGGGGGCCACTCCCGCATGACTGGGACTGTAAGGGGCAGCTTGGGCACAGACAGCCACACTCACAGGAGGGTGCCCTGAGAGCAGGAAGGCAGAGGTCAGCGTGATGCCGCTTCTGGCCGAGGGTCACAGCAAACCGCTGGAGCTGGGAGAGGCCTGCATAGGCTCTCGCTCAGGCTCAGAAGGAACCGGCCCTGCCCTCACTGGGTTTCAGACTCTGGGCCTCCAGAACCCTGAGGTGATAGGTTTCTGCTGGGTGAGCCACCAGGTTGTGGAACTTAGCCATGGCAGCCCCCGAGAACTAGCACGGTGCCTGATAACGGCTGAACATGGAACGGCTCAGCCTGGCCTGTACTTGGCACAAGCGCTCACAGGCAATATTTGTTGCTAACCTAATACTTAACCTGTGCCACATGAATTTTTGTTTTATTTCTCATTATTAATTTCAAACCTAGGAGAGTTCAATTCTATGCAGCGCTCAAAAGCCCAAAATGATGTTTGAACCTCCAAAGGGTTTCATCCTCCTTCTGGATCTGTGATTGGAGAGAAGTGAGAAAATAAAGGAAAAAAAAAAAAGACATTGCTGTTGTCACCTGGGACCATGTGCAATGGCAGCTTCAGCCATAACCTCTAAAACTCGCCTATTGTGGAACCAGCACTCAATTGAAGGGGGAAGTAGGAGTCATCCGTGCATCTGTGATGATCTTGTCATGCATGGATTGGTACCTGGCAGGCTCCATTTTCTCTAGGATTTCTGCCACCAACTGTCACTACATACTTTTCAATTTGCACAGCCCCGTCACTGCCAAGAATGAAGTACCTCCGTAATTACAGAACTGCTCCCGCCGCCCCCTCCCCAAATCCCTGGAGGTTAAATTTGCACATTTTGACAAAGTAATTTCTTGATTTTGTTTTCTGTTGGAATCATTGAAGGCTTCCTGAACGAGCTCTATTGTAAACAGTGAGTCAGTGTCAGCAGCCGAACGCGCTTCCTCCCGACAAATTGTTCTCTTCATTTCCAGCCTTCCACCTTTCATTCAATGCCATGTGTGCTCCTCATCTCTCCTGAATACAGGTGTGAAGTTGTTGGGCTGGTGTAAGAGCTAAAGTGTCTTTAAAAGGCTAGTGCAATGTTTGCTCACATGTATACGGCTGCTTTAATGACAGCGTGGGGTACCTTAGGTGGCTTCAGATGGAACCCCAGGAAGTAGAATGTAGAGCGCGGGCAGCAGTGACTCCTGAGGTGTGTCAGTGGACCCAGGCACTCCACTACTACTAAGATCTGGGCTCGTGGCTGGCCCTGCAGCCACACTGGCTACTGCCTTTCCATTCCGTTAGCAGGTCGAGCATCACAATGAGTCCCAGGGCATGGTATCTACCATGGGTCCCCTCCTGCCGTGGGTACAGCCTCTGCCAGCCCTGACCGGTCCTTGCTCTCACTTCCTGCTCCACCACCTGGTTCGGGTTCGGGTCTTCTGAATTCCCCCTCCTGATCTTGTCTGATTCCTCACCGCCCTCTTCCTGAAAACACATTTAAATCCTTAAACAAAACAAGACAAACCTTCCTTTTCAAAAGCCTCCTCCTCAGAGTAGAACCTTCTTCTCTCATTTTCTTTCTTTCAAAAACCTGAGCAGTCTTTCTAAACAGATCATTTTCTCTTCTCACCGTCTGCCCATGTGGATGTGTGTACAGCCCCTCCTGGTACCTGCTCCTGGCTCCCTAATTGTCCCATTTGGACAGGTTTCCGTCCTCACCTCACTTTGGAACACCTGACAGGGTCACCTGAGCAGCCCTGAGCCAAGTCCTGGGACTCAGCAGGCAGACAGAGAAGGGCACAGAGGTGGAAGGTCACTGACGGGCTGTGCCCCACTGGTAAATCTCCTTGAGGGGTCTAGCCTCCTCTCTTCCCCCTTTACTGGTGGCTCTCCTCTCTGTTTTTGTCTTCTGCCTGCACCTGTCCTCTCGCCCGGCCACAGGTGGCCCTGTATACCGCCCAGGCTGGCTCCCTCCTCAGTAGGAGCCCTGGGGTCTGCTGTCCTGCAGCTGCCCTGAAGAGCTGCCTGTTTACCCTCTCCTGGTAATCCTCTAGGATGTTCTATTGGCTAAAACATTTTATAGATGAAACCAGGGTTCGGAAATGCTCTGTAATGGACAGATTGTAAATGTTCCGCTCTGGTGGGACGGAAGACCACTCTCTCCACTACTGGACCATTCAGGGGCTGGAAAGCAGCCTAGGGACAGTCTGTAAACAAAGGGGGGAGACTGGCTGTCAATAAAACTTCATTGACAAAGACTGAAGGTGGGCTGCATTTGGTTCAAGAGATGAAACTGTCCTATAGAGCCTACTGTCTTTGTGCTTCATTGATCGACATATCAGTTGAAAAACAGAATGGGTCCACCCTGTCCTGGTTTCCCAGGATATGCTCGGGAGTCTGCATGCTGACTTGTACGGTCATTGTACATGCTGGGTGTGCTGATCTCAGCCCTTGTACTGAGGTGTCGCCCCTGAAGACCCGTGTTACTTCTTGCTCCTGCACAGGACTTTGACCCCAGCGTCATGCAAAGGGGAGATAGGTGTTGACTGGCAAAGCTGTGACTTTACTGTTGGGCTTGCTGCTTTTGAAAGACACTGTTTTGTCTCTCAGAAGACATTTTTTAATGTCAAAATAAATAGCATTTGACATTTAAAATATAATTAGAATCAAGCATTTAGGAGAGGGTGGGAAGGAGAAGCAGCTGGACGTGTGGAGGAGGCTTGTTCCTGGTAACCCCCGGTTATTACTCTTTTTGGAATGATGGTGAAAGGTGGCTACAGCTACATCTTTGGATCTGTTTAATCACCAGCTGTGAATATGTGATCCATCATCTCATGGACAACAAGCGGCTCTCCCCAGGACCAGCAATGACTTCTATGCTCTCTCAAATGCTTTATGCATGTGTTGTTTTGACAGCAAGTCGCCCTGACAATGTCATCTCTTGACTTGGCATGGTGTACAGGATGCAATGATCTAGTGGGCTGCAAAGACGGCTCAGGACTTTCTGATTCTACTATTGATTTTATAACTGCTTTACCACCTTGGATGAGCTGTGTCCTGGTGTTCTTCCTCCTAAAAACGAGGCAAATAACACTGGCATATTTGCAAAGCTCTCTGAAATTTCAATTGCAGTATATTAACAAAGTGAAAAATATTATAATTCTCTCTCAGCTGCTGCCTTCTGTTTACAAACAGCTGATTCTTACTCCCACTTCTGGATGAGACATAGGAAGAGCACAAAAGCAAACTTGAAAGTTTATGAAGGAAACCTGTGTGGAGAATTGGGAGAATGACATTCAGAGGGTGAGAAATTGCATATTATACTTGCTGCAGATATTCCAGGCTATGGGTTAAAATTTCTCCTCTTAGAGGAACGTGTAAGTTGAATTTAATTCAGCAAATAAATCCTTTAAATTCAAATTAGAACCAAAAAAAATTAAGGCAAAACAATTTTTTTTTGGAGAATCTTTATTCTCTGTGGTTCCTTGAAATTAAAATTTCTTGAAAGAATTTCATGTTTTATTTTTAATCATTTGATCATTAATCATTTCATTGCAAGTCCATGAAATCTGCCCATTTCCACCATTTTCAAAGTGGACAGAGCTGGGTGGGGCATGGCGTGGCGCTGTGGGTGTTTTCTCAGTTGCTTTCCATCACGTGCTTGGTGAAATATGGCAGAGCATATGGGCAGCTGGCGATTCATCTCCATGCGAGATTTCCTGGGGAATGCTGAGATGCGTTCCCTTTGTAGAATTTCTCCCTTTCTAACCTGCTAAAACTTTTGCCTTCATGAAATGTAAGCATTTGCTTTATTTCAGATTTTCAAAGGATTGATCCCAGAAATATTGTCTAGATTTTTTTCTCATTTTTTTTTCCTCTGTGCGAACCTCATCTTTTCCTGACCTTATTCATGAAGACAGCCCCCGACTCAGGTAGCTGGGGACAGATATTTAGCTTACATGTTCAATGATTCTGTCAGGGGTTAAAGTGCTGAGGCTGTTGCAATGTAGGTGTCCCCAAGTGAAAGGACATTATTAAATCAGGAAGAAGATGTCAACAAATAGATTGCAGCATGTGTCTTAGTGATGGAAAAAGGTAAATATTTAGGCAGTGCAAGCTGTTGATTACAAAAGCTAATTTTGTGGGAGGCCAGGGTCCAGAGTACACACTATGGTCTTTGATTTATAGGCGTTATTCAAAAATCTAGCTTAATTTACCAAACACTAAGTGGAAATGTTCGCCCTTGCGTTGAAGAACACATCTTTCATGTTCTACTTCAAAGCATCAAAGACATGGCTGGAAGAAGCTTGGGATGTGGATTTTTTTCACAACAATATGAAAATGTGAAAAAATTTCTTTAAGTAATCTGCTATAATTGAGAATTTATCCAGCATATGTGTATGGAAATGGTGAACAATTGGAAATTATTTTTTGTTTAGTTTATTTAATTATTAAACTATTTAATGTCAGGAGGCTTTATGCTGTATGGTTAAATGATAAAAATCAGGATATAAATGTATATACTATCATCTCATTTTCATAAATCTATCTAAAATATGGGACTAAGTCATATGAAATTGCTATTTGATATGTTGAAATGAATTTGATACCAACAAATCATGTGGTTCAAAATGCTACATGGTTCAAGATAAGTGGGCAAGAAAACACACACATACCCATTCACACAGGAGCAGGGAAGACATATACCCCAAATTCTGGATGGTGATTACCCACAATGCCATTTTAAAATTTTTTTATGTACACTTTCTAGAGTGCACATGGATTACTTTTTCATTCTAGATGCTCCAGAAGCAAAACTTTTCACTGCAAACAGGGGTTGGATCTGGAACTTATTCACATTGTCTGTAAGTAAATTTGAGGATTGTTGGTCTCTGGTCTCTAGGGTGCTTTAGAAATCACCAGACTTAGTGAAGATGCCTTCCCTTTCTTTCCCTTCCTCAAGCTGATTACCCCAACTAAGTTGTGTGACTTCCTTTTGCCTGCAGGTATCTGGCACTAAGTAGACACTCAATAAGTATTTGTGATTGGTAGAAGGAGTGAATGTATGAGGCAGGAAGTGATTAAATAATCACTGTGCAATGCATTTTGATTTTTTTTCCCACTTACACAATTGGTTAAAATTATTGTTTATTATTGCCAAAGAAAAATCTAAGATGAGTTAAATTTAACAAAGTTTACTAGAGCAAGAGAAAAGGTTCTGAAACAGGGCTGTGATTAAAGACCAAAGATGGTCAGGAATGTTGCAACCCACCACATATAAGCCTGTATTTATATGCAGAGAGAAGGAAGTGTCGCCCTGAATCAAACTGATTGGCTGCAATCAGTGTATTTATTTGAGCATGGTGTGATCTGCTGGCAGCTTGTGATCGGCTGTGATCACAGTTTGCTGTGATTGGCTGAGATGCAGCTCTCTGCTACAAGAATATACTGTTAGTTAGGTTGTAATTTGTTTGCATACACAGTTAGGTTGCAGTTCGATACATATGCAGGCAGTTTTAGGTCAAATTTTACCCTCCAAGTATGGAAACAGACTAAGGCCAAACTTCTCAGTTTAACAATATGCATCTCTGACGGAATTCTTGGCCCTTTCCCAGACGGGCATCTGTGAAGCCTCTTGACCCAGTGGCTAGTAGTCGTGGCTGACCTGCTGGCCCCAGACTCCCGTGGGTCCTCCACACATTTGACCACACACTCTCATAACTCTACCTATGAACTGAAGCACTGTTAAAAGATGTCCGGTCACTTTTCTGGATTGCTCATGAAAATTTCAAATGTTCAGTTTTTCTCTTGATAGCTCTTCACTTCAACCAAGGAAGGGAGGGTGGGAGGCGGGTGGGCACCAGGGAGGAAGGGAAGGAGAGAAGAGGGAAAGGGACAGAGCAGGAGATTTCAACCGCGTGAACCTGGTCAGTCCTCTTTTCAGCAAATGGTTTTTTAAAAGCTCCGGAGGGGGGGTTGTATTGATCACCCAGCAGCTGGCGCGGTCAGTGCAGTGTTACCTCCACCCTAGGATCACCTCTGAGTGACTGGGGCCAGCTTCAATGCCTTCTCAGCCTCTGAGCCGAGCACGTCCTGAAATTAACTTGAAAAACCTAATTTCTACCTTCAAGTCGATCTCTTCTTACACACTGTGCAAAGGCACAACAGAAGAGAAACAAGAAAGATTAACAAGGTCTGTGCCAGCTATTCTAGGAGAAGTCATTGTTTATCCGCATTTAAGAAGAAAAGGACACTATTTGGCAGCGTGGGGTGCCTGGGCGCCGCCTGGTGCTAATGATCAGCCTGAGGATTGAGCTGCCAGGCAGTTGCCCATTGACCGGGCCTGACTGCACTGCTGACAGGTGCTGATGGGAGGGGCAGGACACAGCTGCCTGAACAGGAATCCCATTATCCTCTGCTCGTATTGATTCACCCTGTGGGACGTTTCCTTTCTGGCTGTGTTAATTTTCAGAGTGCACATTTGCCTGGTCCTCGGCACACACGGAGAGTCGGAGGTGCAGGGCTAAGCGTAATGGGCTCAGCCCTGCGGTCTGCAGAGGTTTTGTCTGCTGGGACGTAGGCCTCCTCTAATTACAGTGCCTGTGAGGGGACAAGGTCTGGAAGAATAGCTTTGCCACTCACATAATTGCCTGAGGTGCATAGCAAATTAATCTAATGACATGAGGTGCACTGTGAAAGTTTTTTTTTTTTTTTCATCCATACACAGTAGTTCTTATTTTAAAACTTGATGTTTTCGCACAGAAAATTCAGGAAGGGATCCAACAGTTGGAATTTTGGCTATCTACATTCATCTTAAAAATTTCAGTCTCTTTTGTTTACAATTAGGCTTTGGAGAAAATTTAGAGGCCATCTTTGTCTTGGGCCATGTTCTGTGATGGGGTATTTTGTGTTGAAAGTCAATATGTGGGTGGAATTTGTTAGAGTTAAAAGACTGAATATAATATTTATGGACATCTGATCACACGGGAAGTCCAGGCAGATCGCCCTGAGGAATCTCATGCTGTGGACTCAAGTCTGGAAAGCAAGGGGACTTCTGGAGGTCTCACCTGGCTGTCTGTGGCATGGCTGGTGCTTCCCACACCGGGCACAGCCTCTGCTCCTGGCAGTTCTGAGCAAGTCTGTCTCTGGGTGTGCCTTAGGACAGTGGTTTTAGGGAATTGTAACTCCGTGCTTAAGTACTTGAACATCCCTCCAGTTCTCAAACGCCCCCAATTCTTCCAGCTCCCACTCCCCTTTCCTCACAAGAGGCTGAAACAGCCTGGGGACTTATTTTCGAAGGGACACTCGCCCCCAGTCCTGGTTTTGTTTCCTGGCTTTGTTCTGCTCCTTTCTGTAGGCCCTCTGGCAGAGTGTTCTGGCCTCCCCTGGGGAGGTAGTGAGGCCAGGAGAGACACCTGGGAGCCCTCTTCTCTGGAAATAGATTCTTGGCCTGGGTGGAAGGAGGAGTCCTTCAGAGGCACACCCAGGGAGGCAGAGGTGAGCTGGCAGCAGACGGGCGGATCTGAGGGGCAGAAGGTTTCTTATAAGGGTGGTGTGATCGTCCTCTGCCCCCCAGAGAGCTCTCGGGGTTCTCATTCGTCTTCCATGACTTTCCGGAAGTGCTCCAAGGAGACCTGGACCCTTCTTGCTGGATCAGGGGCTGAGGCAGCAGAGCAGGCCCAGCCAGGAGCAGGCGGGGAGACCAGCGGTGGAGCTGGTGAAAACACCTCTCGTCCCCTAGAACTTGCATCACAATTTTCTTGTTATACAAAGCATTGTGCAGCAGCTGTAGGGAATTTAAAAATATAAAAAATGACCATCATCCTTAATTATGCTATTCAGAAAGAGTCATCATTACTATTTTGATAATTTCCACCCATTGTGAGTTATGTGGTTCCTGTGTCTGTATCTTCTGTTACTTTGTGAAAAACACTTCTCTAGAGCATTCAAAGCTCCTTAAGGAAATAAGTGTCAGTGATGCAGTAATACTCAGGGCAAGAAGGGTGCCGAGGGAGGCGCACATCTATCTCTAACTCTGGGCAGAGTGGACGAAGGGACGAATTCCCCAGAGCAGGTGGAAAATGCTGACGGACAAGATCTGGGTGCCTTGGTGGCCTTTAGGGTGCTGCCGTCCCTTTGGCTGTGAAGTGGGAGGAAGAGGGAAGTGAGTGGCCGAGGAGCTGCACAGCCCGAGCCTCTGTGAAGGGAGCTGGGCAGAGAACCCAGGGCGTGTGGGCCAGCCAAGGCCATGCCTCTGGTGGGCAGGGTGCTGAGGAGGTGCTTAGGGGTAATGGACTGAAGTTCAGGCTTCTGCCAGAATCCATCAATCACCTGCCCCTCTAACATTTTCTGAGAATAGGTGATTCATTCAAAAACGCCAGTCATCCAAAGGGAGGACCTAACAAGTGCATCTGCCCCCAGCACAGTGGAGAATCAGGGTACGAAAGGGATCAGAGCAAGTGTATACCAGAGAAATGGGCACGGGGCTTAAGGGACCAACAGCTGAGCCGGTGGCTCTCTGTGGATTCAAAGATATTAACAAAAACGCGACCTTCCTGAGATAAGAAATCCAAGGAGAACTAAGGGACCTCAAAACAGAGATAATAAGAGAAAAAAGAAATCACATGTTATACAAAATGAAAATACAAATCCTTACTGAACTTCTCTACAAGAAGGTCAAGAGGGTGAGACACACAGTGGGGTGTGCGAAGCAGGTCTGGAGGAAGGCACAGCGAGACAGGGAAGAGCAAAAGGAACAGAAGCCACGTTACCAGGAGCCGGGGAAGCAGTCGTGGAGGGTGAGGATGGATAAGGACCGAGCCGGTCCTCATAAAAGGGCCCAGAGAAGAGGAAGGAAAATTTAACATATTTTTAAATTTCTGAATTTTTATTCAAAGGAAAGATTGGACTCCATGGATTGAAACAGGATTCCATGTCTCAGAAGAAACAAATTCAGAAGTAAACAACTCTCATCTGTGGCACTCGGGGAAAGCCGAGTTACCCCAGTGGGGAGGAAGGCAGGGTAGCCTCAGGCCTTTACACAGCCCTCAGGTGTGAGAGTCAGTGGAACGGCGTTCACAAGGTGCTCAGGGTGGAAGTACAAGGCGGTCTCGCTCTTCTCCAAGTGGAAGGGCTGCAGACGGGTCTCCCCAGGCCCTCAGGAACTCAGGGGCTGTGCTCTGAAATAGCCCTTCCAGAAAAAACTAAAACCAGAACCATGAGCGAATAGACTGCAGGCAGACAGGAGACGACCAGGGATCTTGAGAAGAAGAAGAGGGAAAAGGAGACGCAGGAGAACAAGGCAGGAACAGAGTCCTCCGAGTTCCCGGTGCTCAGCCGTGGATCTCTGCACCACAGACAAACGGTCACTGACAGAACAATCGAGGGCAAGAAGAACTCCTCTCCACCTGAAAATAACCCAACACTGCAAAACAAAGAGGAACTAAAGCGACAGAACATTCAGGAATTAATTATCATGGGAAAGCTGTATTTCAGAATACTGATAAAATGATGGGCTATACCTAGACGGATCTTCCTCTTAAAAACATCTAAATATCATCACCAAAAATTAATTTAAAAACACAGCTTCTTAAGTGCACAGATGAGCTGGTAGGGAAGTAAGCTGGTTTTTGGCTACAAAAGTAATCAAGGGGAACATGTTGGTGGGTAAGTTCTGTGGCTGGATCCTTCCCTGAGGGTATCTGGTGATCCAGTTGTTGGAACTAACATTTTCATGACCTGGGACACTGAGAATGGGAGGCCAGGCCTGGGCCCATCAAGATGAGATATAAAAGGAATTTCTTCTCTCATAGATCTGCAGCCCTTAAAAGAGCATGCATTCACAATTATATAGATGAACCAAAATAGACCCCCTCCTCCTACATCCCAGAGTCCAAGAAGAACCGCCTGTCCTGAATGTAGCACCGCACAAGAGGCAGGAGAGGGATTTACGGTGGTGAACCAGGAACCACACACCAGCCTCCCTGCGAGCTTGTAGCCCTAATCCATCCCTCCTGGGTGCCCCAGAAGAACTGAAGACAGAAATTTAAGTAGAGGCATCTTTGACTCACAGTGCCCAAGGGCACCTTGTAGAATGGAGTGAAAATTCCTTATGGAGGAATCCAACTTCTTCCCAATCCTCAAAGGATGTCCAAATGCAGAATCCCAGATCACAGTGAAAATGTCCAAATGAAGAAGCGGGAAATTGCAGCAGGCAGAATTACAGGGTCAGGATTGCTGTTGCGTCTTTTCTGTGTTGATAGGGACTCACTCAGGAAGATAGAGGTTTTAGCAAGGTCTAAACACAAGTTATAGTCATGCTTAAGAACCTGCAAGACTAGGGTCCTCCGCCACTACGAAGCCCACTACGTTCGAGGAGGAAGAAGGTGGGTGCATCACCACGTGGAAAGACCAGCTGCCTTAGGGCAGTATGTCCACCCTCAGGTGGACAGTGGTCACTGAATATTTTTCGTCTCCTTCTTCAAAAACAAAAATACCTCGTTTATCTTGGATATAAACATCCTGTTTGATGATTATGTATAGAAGAAAGTTCCAGTACTTAAAAGTGTCTGTCTTGCTCCTGGTTGAAATAATAGGGGAATGGTACTTTAAGCACTTTCCTCTTGTATTGGTTATTTTATAGAATAAGATAAACTTTCCCATTTATACAATCAGGGGTTTGGACTAGGCAGTCCTTTAATTTCCACCCATTTTTAGCACTGTGCGATGTCTGAGGTTTCTCAGTAACGTCTACTACACCATGGACACTTGGGAGGTGGTGTTGCCTCAAGTCTTAACCTAGGGAGCCACCAGTGTCCACAAAATAAGTTATAACTCACGTCCTATCCATGGGACACCTATAGGATGGGACACAGGGGAAAATGTGTGGCAAACACTCTGTAAAGGCTTCATAGATCAGCCCACTTAATCCCATACTAGGAATACTATTATTATTTCCACTTTACAGATGAGGAAACCGAGACCAAGAATGTGCACTGGCTCCTTGTGAGATGTGTCAAACCAGGACATGAACTATAGAAATGTCATCCCAAATCCTCATTCCTGTTATTCATGCAGCTTCTGTGTGCATGAGCAGCACTCTGTTAAAACACTGTCACAGCCCCTGGCATGCGTCCATCATCTTATCATTCACTAAACCACCTCTGCACATGTTTTTTGGTCTCATTTGATCTCTCAACAACCTTTTAAGGGAAATACTAACTCTATTTTCTTTTTCTTTGTAGACCCTAGGAGTAGACCTGAGTCTTGGAGACCTCTGCCTGGATCCAGGGCAATGCTAGCCCCAGGCTCTGAGGGTCATCCTCCCAACCGCTGGACCTCTCCATCCGGCCACACTCAGATTTCAAGGACCTCGTTCAGAGCATCACCCTTGGAAGGACTGCCCTGAAATTGGAGATTTCATGAAAAGACATAAAAGAATGCATCTTGAAATGTGAAAGCTCACGCAGAGTGGAAGGGAGCTGGAATCAACATTGAAGGCCGAGGGTTATAACACAAAACAATAAACAGAGGAAAATACTGATCGACTTTTAGTGATGGGGATAAGACGATGAGGTAATGAAGCAGTGCATTCCTTCCACTACACTCAAGATTAGTTTCCCTGCAGTCATGACTAAGAGACAGAGGGTGGGGGCCGGGGAGTGAGGAAGAGGGAGAGTGTGCAAAGGAGATAATTCCTAGGTGTGCTTTGACTTTGACTGCACATCAAAAGAATGCTGGACTCTTGGCTGTGGCCCCTCCGCCCAAGGACTATGGCAACTATCCTGTAATCCTCCACCCAGGACAGATGTGTGAACAGGAGTTTGTAACAAACAACAGGAATTTGTAAATGCAACTAGGAGGAAGTGATTAATCTCAGGAAAACTCTGGAAAGTTGCATGCATCTAGGTCTTTCAATAATTATTATTAGTACCTTTGTCTAGTTTTGTTATTGCAGTAATTCTGGTCTCTTAAAATGAGATGCAAACCTTGGTTTTTCAAATTGAGTTTGTATAGAACTGACAATATTTTTAATAATAATATTAAATGGAGGAATGAAGGATTTATAAATATTTCAAAAATTCTGCTTCTTCTCCTTTCAGTATTTCTGATTTTTATCTTTCAGGAAACTTGTCTGCTTCCTCTAAGTTGCTGAATTTATTGTCTTGGTGTGGTTCACACTATTTCCTTATTATCTTTTCCCCATCTGGAGAATCTGTAGTGAGGCTCCTCTGTCACTCCTGGTATTGAGATCCTGTGCATTCTCTCTTTATTTCCTGGTCAGTCTGGGTAGGGATTTATCATTTTTATTAGTAACTTCATAAAACTAGCTTTTAATTTCTCTGATTTTCTTCTTTTGTTCTTTAATTTTATTGATTTTTGCTTTAATTTTTTTTTATTATTTTGCTAAGTTGACTCCTTCTTTTTCAGGTTTCTGGAAGTAGAAGTTGAGGTTATTTAAGACCCTCTGCCCTTCTTTTATAAAGTTTTATTTATGACTACTTTAGATACAATCCAGAAATTTGAAAATCTTTGCTTTAATTTTCATTCAATTTAAAATACTCCTCAACTTCTCCATTAATTTCTTCTTTGATCCTCGCTTATTTGAAAGTATGTAATATAGTTTCCAAATATTTTGGGATTTTCTAGGTATCTCTCTATTATTAATTTCTAGTTGAATTTCATTGTGGTGTTAGAAGTTACTCTATATGACTTCAATTTTTTTGAGACTTATTTTACAGCTCATCATATAATCTATCTTTTGTCCCATGTGCACCTCAGAACTATCGTTGGATATGGATATAGATTAGTTCAAGGGTGATAGTTTTGTTCAGTCTTCTATATGTCCATTGATTTTCTTTTAATTGTTTTATGAATTACTAAAAGGGAGTGTTGGCATCTCCAACTATAATTATAGATATGCCTATTTCTTATTGCAGTCCTGTATAATTTGGCTTTATGTACATGCAAGCATTTTTATTACATGCCTAAACATTTTGAATTTTTCTAGGCACTTTATTATTTTTTGTTCCCATTCAACTTTGATAACATTTTGTTACTACTTTGGTATTCACTTAACCATTCCACTTACTTCCAATTACTTTAATTTTTAGTTTTCCAGTATGAGTATTGAGCCCATTTTACCACTACATATATTTCCAGTTCTCTTTTATTTTTATTTTGAGATAGGGTCTCTCAAAGTTCCCAAGACTGGCCTCTACCTTGTGATTATCTTGACTCAGCCTCCTGAGTACTCAGGATTATCTGCTACTCTGCCCAGTAAAATTATCTTTATTTTATGTCCACTTTTCTAACTCATTTTTGTTGGATAAAGATTTCTAGATTGACAATTTTTCAGTATTTTGAATGTGATTTTCCATTGTCTTCTGGCTTGCATAGTTTCTGGTGACATGTTTGTTATAATTGATAATTTTTTTCTCTCTTTTTTATTGTATCTTTTTTCTGGTTGTTTTTAACATTTTCCTCTTTTTATTTGTTTCCAAAATGTGTGACTTTGCATGCTTTCCTTCACGTTACTCTTGCTTGGGTAAGTTAAGCTTTTGGAATTTTCAGATTTATAATATTTATCAACTTTGGTTAAAAAATCTTTGTCTTTATTCCTGTAAATATATTTTATATCATTTTTTGTGCCTTCTGATGCTCCAGTTATATCAGTGCTAGAACACCTGACATTGTCCCAGAGGTCACTGAAAATATGTTTTATTTTTTCCCTCCTTTTTTTCTGTCATTTATTTTGAATGGCTTCTTCGATTATTTCTTTAAATTCACTTATCTTTCCTTATACAATGTCTAATCAGCTCTTAATCAAGTGCATTTATTTTTTATTTAATTTTAATTCTTTCTGTGAGATTCATTTTGGTCTTTTAAGAAAAAATATTTTTTCACGATCCTGCTTATCATTGGGTGTTTTTTTCTATTTTTGTGAACATATGGAATAAAAGTATAGTAGCTTTTTAGTTTCTTAGATGGTTGCCTCCTGTCTGTCATATCTGTATTTCTATTTTTTCTGTTCATGGAAAAAGTATGCATTTGTGCATGACTTGTAAATATTCGCTGGAGCCTGGATGTCGTGAATGCCGTGTTGTTGTTGTTATTATTTTTGTTTTTCTGTGTCATTAAGTGAGTTGGTATCACTTTGATACACTTTGTTGTCTCACACTATATGTCATATTTTGTATGGTGATTTACAAAGGTAAACTCCTGCAGATTTCTTGGTGTACTTTAATGTAAGTGTAGAGTAGAATTTTATATAAAGCCAAGTCAGTTTTTATGTTTTATTTTAAAAATCTTTCTTGGATATTTATCTCAAAATCGTCCTTAAATTTTCATCCACATATTTCTTAAACGTTTTAATTCTGAAATAATCGTAGCTTCTCATGCAGTTGTAAGAAATGCAAAGGGGTTTCCCGTGTTTCCCACTCACTCAGCGTTTCTCAGAGGGAACTTGTGGCAACAACCCCAGTCCAATGCCACAGGCAGAGCACCAGCCTCGGTCCCCGGGGTGTGCCCTGCCGCGTGCTGTCTTTCCCCTGCATCTCTGAACCTTTCAGTGTCTGCTTTAGGGCTCTGTGCAAACCCTGTGGTTCACTTGGGGTGGGTTGTAGTCGTGGGTGTCTTGTAAGAAATCCTTGGGCCTCAGCTAAGTCGCCAACGTCAGGGGTCCTGTGTGGTGTTCATTGAGTAGCCTTCTGACGCCTGTAGGTGCTGTGGTGATGGGACCCCTCCTGTTCCCAATGCAGTAATTTACAACCTTTACAACCTCTTGTGCGCTCTCCCTTTCTCTCTCTCTTCCTTTGTCAGACTTACTAGAGATTATTGATTTCATTGATTTTTTTCAAAGAACCTGTTCTTTTGTTTCATTAGTTTTCTTGATTTCCATTTTAAATTTCACTGTCTTCTGCTCTTATATTTAGTATTTCCCTACTTAAGCTTGCTTTAGGCATATTTTAATCTTTCTTCTCTTTCTGGGTTGAGGTAGGAGTTTGGATTTATTGATTGAAGACCTTGCTCTTTTCCACTGCAAACCTTTACTGCTATAAATTCCCCTCTGGGCACTGCCTTAGCTGTGTACTATAAATTGTGATACGTTGTATCATTTTTCATTCAGCTCAAAATATTTTTATTATTTCCTTTGAGACTTCCTCTTTGACCCACAAATTCCGTATAAGCTTGTTGCTTAGTTTCTAACCGTGTCGAAGACTTTCCTCATTTACTTTTATAGGTTTCTGGTTTGATCCTATTGTGAGCAGAGAACACACAACGTATGGTTTCACTTTATAAAACACATTAGTTGTTTTCATGGACCAGGATATGGTCCACCTTGGTCTCTGTTCTGGAGGTGTTTGAAAAGGACCTAAATGCTTTTCTTTTAAGCCGGCAGGGGTGAGTGCTCTAGGAATGCCAGCTGAATTCTGCTGGCTTATGTTGCAGTTGAGCTCACCTGAATCCTTGCTAATATTCTTCCTGGTGTGTGTGTGTGTGTGTGTGTGTGTGCGCGCGCACACACACATGCACTTTTTCATCAGGTGTCACAATTTTACCATTTTGAGTGAAGAAACCCAACACTCTGTACCCTCCTTTGCCTTTCCCCATTAGTAATATAATTGCCTTAAATATTTCCTCCACATAAACTTAGAATGACATTAAAAAATTTCAACTTTTTTGCTTTGGTTGTCAACATAAATGAAGAAATGCAAAAGGAGGAGGAAATATATTTTATTTATCCAAGTTTCTACTCTTATTATTGTTCTTCCTTTCTTCCTGATGTTTCAAGATTAATTCTTTTATCAATTCCTTTCTGTTGGAGAATTTTATTCAACTATGATTTTCAGATAGATTTCCTGATGAACACGTCATTCGCTTTTGCTTTATCTGGAACATCTAGATTTTCCTCTTCTTTTTAAATATGCCCAAATAATGGAGAGTATACACAATAGAAAAATTATATGTTCAACTTTGAATATAGGTTTTTATGTATATAAATGTTTTCTCATCCATTTATCACTGTCATAGTCCACACAATACTGAGACACCTGCCCTTGACCTCCTGTTGAGGGTGTTTGAGAAACCAGATAGCAGGGCAGAGGAGGCCACTTCCCCTTTGTGGGCGAGGGGTGGGGAGAAGGGAATCCCGCACCTGCAGGCATCTGCAGGAAGAGGAGAGGCTGACCCTTGGCAGGGCTCATGATCTGTGTGGTGGGCACCAACACTTTTCACCAATGTCTGGTTCCCCAACAATGGGACGTGTGGAAGAGTTCGTTGCCCTCTGCCTGCTTGAGGCTCACGTGGGCTTGTGGTTTGCTTTGATGAATAACTGAGGGCAGAGCTGGGCGGTGTGGCCAGTCCCGGTGTGCTGGGGGCAGCTTTGAGCCCACAGAAGCACACGGACGCATGCAGATACCACAAGTGTCAGGCTTTCTGGAATCCCAAGCTAACCCAAGGAGGACCAGTGGCCTGCAGGGGAAACAATCATCTCTTTCTTCAGCCACTCTTATTTTGGTCCTGCTCTTTCTCTGTACACATTTTTCCATTTTTAAACTGAAGGATGAAGTGACCTCTATGATGGATATCATATGATTTGCAAATGAACGTATGTGGAAATAAAAAGGCAATCATTAGAAATGCACACATCTCTCCTGTGGGTGGAACACAGGTCACCCTTTGGATGGCGGTGTTAGAACCACAGACTGGGGGACTGACAATCAACTTTCTGAGATTATTAAGTTGTCACATGTGAGAAGAAAAAGTTCAGATTGGCTGCTGAGAGCGAGGTGAGTTTTTAACACATTGGCTAGTGTATTCGAGTGAATCTGAGCAGAATCCCCAGCAAGGTATCCAGGGGTCCGTCCTTTGCTCTGTACCATCCAGGCCCATGATTGGTGACATCAGGAAGACATTAGAAGCCATGCCTACTAAGTTTTTGGATCATCAAAGATGGAAGAGAGAGAACCAAGATTTTCTAGAATAACCTTGTTAGATGTTTAAAATCAGTTAGATTGAATTCAGATTTAATTTACCCAGTTGCATGTTGTACTTTAAATTTAATAGTGAAACATAACATTTACCGTTCATTACACTATTGTTTATTATTGCAAGAGATTGGTAACAAACCAAGTGAACAATTAAACACACTGATTTATTTCTTCAAAGAATATTGAATGCCATGAGGGCATATAAGCTAAAGATATAATGCTAATAATACAATGTTACATTAAAAGATAAACTAAGTGCAAAATTGTTGGCAGTATGATCCTGATGTGTCTTTAATACGAAAGAACCAAAGGACTAAAGACAATTATTTTCTTATTGATTTCTCTTTTGATATTTTAAATAATTTTTTACACAAGCAGGGATTATTTTAATAATTAGGATAATATACTTATTTTATTCATTTATTTTTTTTAGAGGCATGGTCTGGCTGTATTGCCCAGGTTGACCCTAAACTCCTGGACTCAAATAATCCTCCCTCCCTAGCCTCCAGAGTAGCTGGGACCACAGGCGGGCAGCACCACACCCGGCTGGCATGTTGTATTTTTTAAAGGAGAGGAAACTTCATGCAGTGATTCTAAAGAGAACGTCCTCTTCCTGTTCCACTGGGCTCCCCCTCGACTGGACCACCTCAACCCCGGCCGTCACATGAAGGGGGAAGTTGGGATATTTGGAAGTTGCCAGTGATGTTGCTGGTGTTCCTCCAGCCCTGGTTTATTTCTTCACGTTTCAGCCAGCTTTAAGGATTTTGCAGAAAACCATGTCATGAAACGTTAAGTACCAGGCTGAACCCTCACGGCAGTAGTTGAGGAAGGCTTAGCCTTCAACTGTGTCTTCAGTCAAAATAAACCCAGTGTTTTCTGCTCCGTGGTACCCTTGACTAAGCATGCATTTTAAGAAACTGCACTTAGGCATTTATGGATGTAATTAACAAGTACCTGGATTTCAAACATGTTTAAAAATGATTTTGCAATGTGTATAAAAGTGCATTCAACAGGTTTTTTTTTTTTTTTGGTATTGTTGTTATTTAGTTGATTCTAGTGTGACATCTACCTTATCTTTTTCTACATTTACATAATTTGATAGGGAGAGTGAATATTTAAATACCTGAAATGATGCTTTAAATAAAAAAATATAGTTCAGCATTTGTTTGAAAATCTTCTACTTTATAACTTACATGCTACATCTCCTGTTTTAGCTCTTGCAATTTAATTTTTCCTACTTTAAAAAGGAAGAATTCAAAGTGCAATGAATTCCACAATTTTTTTTCATAGATCATTGCAACTTCATTCTAACTGCTGTGTTCCCTGCACTGTGCTGGCCTGGACAGGACCCCGATGAGCGCCAGTGTGCTTTTGTTTCTCAGACACTTGCTTGTGTTTGAAATCTGCAAGCAAGCACCTAGCAACCTTATCAGTGTTTTAGCTTACATTATTTAATAAAATGTATTTGGGTAAAGTTACTTTGATTTTTAAAAGAATTCTCTGAACACAAGACCCTATTGCTGTGTTGTTTCCTATGATTCACTTGAAATTTCTATTTTCGTTTGGTTTTGCAACTTGAAATAAATATATTTGAATAAAGCATCAATAAACACTGGATGTCACATAAATACAGAGCTGTGTTGAAAACTGTATTGGAAATGATGCCCTGGATTATTTCAGATAGCGTGCTTTCTTGCATTCACTTGGTCAGTCATTTTTTAATCCCTTTGAGCAGGGATTCTGGAGTACCAATGAGGCTCATGGCCCTGAGGGCTTACATCATTTTAGCGCTTGAAACCGCTCCTGTTCTGCACCACTCCGGAGTGTTTGGAGGTGCTGAATCACACCACTGACCTGTCTGTCTGGCACAGTAGTACTGCTGGTGCATTGTAACAATTACAGTGTGTTTGTTACTTCCTCTCCCTGTACTAATTTCCTGCTTTAGAGGATGCCTTAAAGCAGGCACAGAGAGAAGAGGTCAGGGTTGTAACCCTTGCCAGTGTCTGGGACATGGGACGAGTTGGGTCAGAGTCTACAGGGATGCATTCAGCATGTTTTGCCTGGTGCACTTTGAATACAGTATGCTTTTCCAAGAATGGAACCACCACAGAACAGCAGGCACAGGTCAAGGACCCGAGCGAGGGCTTTGTTTGGGTGGCTATCTGGCACGCAGAGGGAGCAGTCTGCAGCGTTGCTTGTTCGGCCAATGCGTGCATATTGTTGAAACTGTTGATTTGCTCAGATTCTTAGGAAACAATATCTACCTTCTAAAGGAAATCATCATGGCTTCAAAGCACAAAGGTAAAAATGCCTTGGTGTGTAAGTGAGGTGCCCCCGGGAGTGTCTGGTCCGCGCTCTGGGGTGTCTGTGCCTTCCTCTTACCTGGTGCTGGGCTCCTCAGTGTCACAGTGGTTTTGTTGAACTGACTGGGCCTTTAACTTTCGCTCATCACGGAGGCCACAGGAAAGCAGAGCATGGGTTCAGTTTAGGGCTGCTCCTGATACAGCACTGCACGGCAGGATGGGGAGAAGGAACGCGGCCACAGCGACGGTGCCTGCCTGCCCTGCTCTGCATTCCACAGCATGATTTTAAAGTCACAAATCATGGAGAAGAAAGCTTTTCCCTCCCTCTTGGGAAATATCCTGCCCTTTATTACATGTGAATTGTTATCTGGAGTAATTGAAAGGCTAAAATAGCCTCAGAGTTAGAGAACTAGGCAATATTGCTTTTTCCCTTTATTACCAAGGGGACTGCTGAAATAAATATATTTTATTTGAAATGTGATTTTTAACAAGATTTCTTTTTTGCTTAGAAAAATTAAATCTGCTTGTAAAGACTCAGAAAGTATAAGAACATATTTTTAAAGTAAAGGTCACCTTGATCTTCCCACTAATCATAATCACTGTTTATGTCTCTAGATAGGTAGATAAATAGATAAATATACACACATGTGTAGTCTCATGTAAATTTTATTTAACTATGTGATGTCATCTCAACTGTGTATATTTATAAAATATTTTGTATGTTTTAAGAATTATTTCCATTATTTTGAATATAAATCTATATACTCCCTTCCTCATTTTAATGACTATCTAGTATTCCAGTCCATATTCTCTGTTGATTTTTTTCCATGCAAAAAATTCCTTTTGGTATAAAATGATAGGCATTACTCTTTCTACCTCCAGAAGCATCATGTAACTGACTATAAGAAGATATTTGTTAGATCAATTTGCTGTGCTAAAAAAAAATCCAGAGAATCTGGCCAGCAATACGTATCATATTCACCCACTCTCACCCAAAACTGGAAAGAGTTAACAGATGTCCCAGCCCCACAAGCACAGTGTGGGAAGGAGCGCCGCTCTCCCAGCGAGCACCACACCCATAACACAGCTCAGAGTGAATGTCAGGCACAGAAAGAAGCCTTTCCAGACTCTAATGAACGCAGCAACGGGCTTATAAGGAGGACACTTGGAACAGAGGAAAACAACCCCCAGGGGAGGGCCGTCCACAGGTGAAGATCATCCAACAGCAGCAAAATCTTGTTGCTTCCTAATTAAATACAGGGAGGTATTCTCACTTATTAATCCATGTTTCATTCACATTATTGTAGGAATCCTTGAAACTTAACCAGAGAAACTATACGGGTATTTCTGGTTTGATTTTTACCTGATTTAAAGAATGACTAAGTGGTCTTGAATTCATTAGTGTATCTCACGCTCTTGTGCACAAGTGACGAGGCAGCAACAAGCCGCTGTGGCTCTGCGGGTGGCCCGCCCTGCCAAGGCGGGAGCAGTGGGCATCTAGCTCCTGCTGGTGCTCTGCTGGACTGCCACCCTCTTGGCCTGCAGGATATTTGTGAGAAGTGCCATCCGCATGAGACTGAGGACAGGCATTTAATCTTGGTACTGTTTGCAGACAGACTTTAAAAAGCTGTCCCGAGGATAGTCTATGCCAGCAGTTTAGTATGTCAAACGGAGGAGGAGAGCTTTGCTCTATTCTTAAAAAGCAACTATTTATGTATTGGGACGATTAGCCAAGGAGGAGGAGAACAGAGGCTCTGGAGACAGCCAGGCTGCTGCCCTGGAGGCAGAGTGGCCATGCCTGGGGCCTTTGGAAAGGCAGACCACAGCAGGCTGGACGGATCCTCGGGCCTGTTTTGCAACTTAGCGANAGAGCCCTTTATTTATTTAAAAATTGTGTATAATTATTCTTTCTGGAAAAATAATAAAGTCCTTCATAAGGATTTTTGGGAGGGAGAACTTGGTGAAAGGAAAAGGTGTGGAGAGTATGTAACAGTCACTGAGATCCGAGTATGAGGTGCGATTCGGTGTCCTGGAAACTCTGAACATGTTTTTATCAAGAAGAAAAAGAAAGGCCCTGGCTTCCTGGTAGTGTTAGTGGCCCAGGGGAGAGGAGGGTGGGGGTGAGGCAGGCCTCGTGCATGGGGTGCTGTGTCCCTGTCTGGCTGTGGCCTCAGCAAGACAAACACGAGAGCCTCCAGCAGGCCCTGAGAGGAGCAGGCTGCAGCTCAGTGCTGGAGGGCTGGCTTAGGACCTGGAGCCAAAGAACATGGGGAGAGGCCAATTTATGGCCTGTGCTTCGGGATTCCCTTAAATAGAAGAGACCAGCTGCTCAGCGTTTCTACACACGCCTGCTTCTCTTCCTTGCCTCTCACTGAATCCTCGGACAACGCAGACCTGCAGAAACCAGCTGGGAGACCTGGGTGCAGACAGAGAGGAGCCTCAGACGTCCCCCTCTGCTCTGTAAGTAGGCCCCCCTCACAGTGACGGGGAGGCTCCACCGAGAACAAGGTGTACGTGGCCTTTGCTTAGTAGCTGGCATCCAGTGCCCCTCAGTCAACGCTCCTGTCTTTCCTTACACTGTGAAATGGCCACTGGCACATGTGGTAGCCCGCAGACCCCGCCCCACCCACAGGGGCTGGATTCCAGCACCAATGGATGCCTGAGGCCTCTTCTGCACTATGTTCCTGCACACGAGTCTTTGAGAAAGCTTGGTCTGTAGATTAAGCACAGTGAGAAATTAAAAACAACAAATAGTAAAATAGAACCATTAAAACAATAGAATATTGACAGTATACTAAAATTATAGCATAATGAGAATATACTATAAAATTATACTAAAATAAAAATAAATGTCGTCTCTCTCTCAACTGTCATATTGTCCTACTGTGTAGGATCACAGTTGACCTCAGTAACGGGAACTCAGAGGGCAAAACCACAGGTAAGGAGTTGACTGATAAATAACAGTTTAAGTAACTAATCCCAGGCAGTCATTCACTCCAAAATGCATAATCAACGATCACCTATACGTGATCTTAATGTTGACTTTGAATCAAATTAAAACAAATTAAATTTTTTTGGTTCTCTTGAGGAGGGACTGAAATGCCAAGTAGGAGCGGAAGGCAAAAGGCTTCAAGTGCATGGCCTGCCTGGCGGGGTGGCCATCGTCGGTGCCGGGCAGGTCCCTGTGGTGGCCCCTGGGGAAAGGAGATGCTAGAGTGAGACCCACAGGGAATTGCCATGAGGCGTGTTTTTAGAGACAGCACAGGTATAAATAATTTTTAAAATTCAAATCTAACAGGTTTTGATGTACTCTCGTTTTATAAGTTAAAATTATTAGTTGAAGTTCCTTAAGTCGTCTGTATCTGTCTTCCTTGAAATGACAAATATTCTGAGGGCTGACTAGGACAGCCTGCTGTCAACCCCTGAAACTGCACTTAGAAGAGCATTTGTGCTGTGACGGGAAGTGTAGACTGTGTGCCTAGGGTGAGCATGGAGTGCAATGTGAGAACGGCCATGGGGTGATGGGGTGATGGGGCGCACAGGTGTGAGCACGTGAGCGCGGCGAGGGGGCTTGCCTTGCCCAGGTGGGCGCACATGAGAACAGCAAAGGGGTGTGGAGCACACACCCATGTGAGCCTGGCGATGGGGCGTGGAACGCACAAGTGTGCACATGTGAGCGTGGTGATCGGGCGTGACATGAGTGCAGTGATGGGAAAGCGGGAAGGTTTGGAGCACAGGACTTGCATTTCTATGGAACATACTCCGTGAGTGTGCAGAAAGGAAGAGCAACCCAGCTCACGTTAGGCGCCTGCATGTCTGTTGGCTAAGCAGAGCAGGAAGAAGGGACCAAGTTCTCAGTGGCCAGGTTCTCCCCTGTCGAGGAGGAGGAGGAAGCCTGGCTGAGTCACTTACTCTCTCTTGCTCATGCCCTGCCGGGGTCGTCCTGTGCTGAGCAGGGCAACTGCGCAGTTGCATATCCCTGGATATGTGGGCCTCTCCGTTTGCCAGGTGTGGGCTGGGCTCCTGCACCCAGGGCAGGTCCTCTCTGGAGTGGAGACTTGAGCAGGCACCCGGCAAGCCTGCACCTAGACCCATGGCTTCAGCCTCACTCAGGGCTCCTGCTGCCAGTGAGCTGATTGGCAGCTGTGTTCCGGGCCTTTCCACTGCTAACTAAGGACACTGATGTCAGAATCTAACACGCTCAGGTATCTCCCTGGGTGCAATTTATTTTGTTATCTTTGAGACCCTTGGTGGTTCATCATGAGAGAGGGAGAGTGGAAGCCACTGGCCTCCTTTTAAAGCACTGTTTTCCCATCTATGCCCAGTGGTTTTACGCCTGTCTCTTTGTACCTGGGGGCAGGTGGGAGGAGATCTTGTGGTCCCAGATTGCTTTCCTTGTTGATTCCCAGATTCCCACTGAGGAGCTGAGATGCGGATTTGAGAAAAGGAAGAGCAAAAGGGTGAGAGGCGGGGCCAGGGATGTGGCTCAAGCGGTAACCTGCTCGCCTGGCATGTGTGGGGAGCTGGGTTCCATCCTCAGCACCACATAAAAATAAAAACTAAAGATGTTGTGTCCACTGAAAACCAAAAAATAAATATTAAAAGGGCGAGAGGCGTGGCGTGAGAGGACTTCCTGGGGGAAAGCCAAGTAGTACATCTTACCTGACAGCAGAGAGAGTGCCAAGGCAGAGAGAGACCCGTCCCCCGCTGCAGGAGGGCACAGCAGCCGGGGGCCAGTCCTTCTCTACAGGGTGGAGGAGGTTTAGGGAGGCCCAGCTGAGGGCACAGTTGAGACAGGCCTGGTAACATGGCTGAAGGGCATTTTGCCAGAGGTCAAGATTAAGGTCAGGCTAGGGCACTAGGGGATGGTGAGAGAGATGGAGCCCCAGGGGGCTAGAGCCTGGAGCTGGGGCTGGGTCAAGCTCAGAAGGGTCCTGTGTCCTCCTGGAACTTGACCTAATGTGAGGCGACAGACACAGCTGACTGGGCCCCCGGGAGTTGGTGGCCCTGTTCCCCACACTTGCTCTGAAAGTCCCCGAGAACACTGGCCACGCTTCCCGGGACTTTGCAAGGGTACTTGGCCAGTGTCACTCAAGTCCTGGGAAGATAAAGAGCAGAGTGGCTTCATCTGAAGTTGGGACAGAGCTTTCAGAGCAGGATACTTGACATGCGTTGTGTTGCGTTCACGGATCTTGAAGCGGCTGACGCCTTCTCTGAGCACACGCCAACCAGGCTTTCATGCTGTATGGGAGGCAGGAACGAGGTGGGCTGCCAGGAGGGGCCCTCCAGGGGAGTGAAATGGACTGGGCCCACCCCAGCCTGTTCCAGGGCCTGGCGTGGGACAAGTGCCCCTGGTGGAAGATGGAGAGGGTTTCAACCGGGAGCAGGGACTAGGACTGGGACAGGAGGGGGACCGGCTTAGCTGGTGCAGGGGAGCAGTCGAGGCATCCTGTGCAGGTGTCAGTCCCCAAAAGGTGCATTTGGTGCGGAGTTGTGAAATCAAAGATCAGCATTATTGGAATGGAAGGGTGTCAAAGGGCAGCGTGGAGTGGGGGTGGGTGGGGTGGGTGCCTGGGAGCTAGATGCAGGGGTGTAAAGTGTCGTATCGGCAGCTGTAACAACCACAGCTGTGCCAAAGGGTAGGGGCCAGGCAGCCACCACAGTGGTATGGCCACAGGGGGTGGGTTGCCTCTGGGAGCCCGAGCGCGTGGGGCCATGGCGGGGGCAGAGAGACCAGCACCACATTTGTTGACACACTGCTAGAAAAGCCACACTTGGATGGTGGTTGCCGGCTCTGGACTTTTTATTTTTTTGACTCTATTTTTGTGAGGGGGGGGGGAGATAATCTTAAATATTGAAATTTTTTCAGGAAACAACAGGTAAGTAGGTTTAGGAAGCTGGCCTGAGACAGAGTCTAGAGGGCGAGGACGTGGTGAGAGAGGAATGATCTCTGACCTCCAGGTAATGGGACAAGGTCTGGATGGGGTGCGCGTTGTGGGGGAGTCGGTGGAACAGCCTCCAGAATCACTATGAAGAGAGGTCAGGGAGGCGGAGGCAGCGGATGGACAGGAGAGAAGCTGTGAGCACAGGACCCTGTCCACGTGAGCAGAGCAGGGGCCATGTTGAGGGAAAGGACCTTGGAGGGGCACCCGCCATCAAGGGCAGCTGTTTTCTTGTGGTCAGTGACAGGGTCCCAGAGCACTGGTGGGGGCTAGGGGTGGTCCTCTGAAGTTTTGAAGTCCTAATATTCCCATCAACAGAGCCAGGAATGGTCAGGCCAGAATGGTTTACCAATAAATTTTGGAATGCAGTAAAAAAAAAAAAAAATCCCCAAACTACCTTTTCTTATTTTTTGCATTTTCTTTATTATTGAAAACATTATTGTTTGCACAGATACAGTCTGGTATCTCCAGGAACTGTGGGAGAAGGAAGTGAGAAAGAGAAGGGTAAATGCAGAAAAAGTGGAATTCTAATGAAGAAAACTGAAGCCTGTTTAGCTGAAAAACAAACAAAACATTTGTCATGATTATTAAAAATAGAAACTGAGATAAAAATCCCAGGATTTCACGAGTGCACTCACTTTTTATTAATCCCTCAAATGAAAACTCCCGCAGGCTCCCCAAAGGTTTCCAAAATGTTCGGGTGGGGGGCGGGGGGTGGGGAGTAAACGGAGGCAGAGGGGACAGGGGGACTCTGCAGAGGCGCTCTGAGCACAGCGACGTAAACAAGTGAGCAGTTGCCTTCCTGACACAAACACTGGGACTCGGCTAGTTTTGATTCCTAGCTCTGATTCTGTGTGACTGTGCCACCAAAATTAAGATTTCTCACTTTACATCTCACCATTCTTGATGGGGCCGGAGCTGGTACAACATTGCAATCCGTCTAGAACGATTTCACCCTCGAAGCAAAACTGCAACATCTCACATGGTAACATAGCTGCCTCTTCTCCCTGCCCTGCCTTTCCTCTTCTTCTTTCCCTTTTTTTTTTTTTTTTTGGTAAGCAGAAAAACACTGTGGCTGGATGCGGTGGCCGACACAATAGAAGCCGATGAATAGAGCGCGTTGTACTCGGGAGACCGCCGTGAAATGGCTGGTGGTGCCAATCAAGTCAGAAATATTAACCATGGTAACTGCAGAGTTTTGGCTCTCTAGAAGCGCTGTGGAAGGCAGTTCTCTTTGGGAATCGTTGGGGTCCTGGGAGGGAGAAGGACGTGGAGTGACAGAGCACGGTGAGCGTGTGAATGCTGCCTCCACAGACAGGCACTGATGGCTGCTGCTCCAAGTCCCGCTGCGGAGGCCCAGGGCTCTGTTCCCGAAGATAGCAGGAGTCCAGGAACAAAGGTACAGTGGCAAAGAAATGTGTATTAAGAGGACGCTGCATAGGGCGAGAAGAAAGCAAGCCCCGGCGGGGGAGCGTGTTCGCACAGTGCCTGGACTTGGTTAGCCGTTTGGGGCTGAGTCGTGCACAAGGTCAGGTGCTCCTGAAGCAGTTGTGTCCCTTAGGACTCAGATGTTGAGGTCCTCACCCCAGCCCCTGAGAAAGGGACTGTATTTGGAGATAGAAAGGTAGCAGCTATAATAGTTAAGGCAAGTACTGGAGTGGGTAGGTCCAAGTCCAACATGGCTGGTGTCATATAACAAGAGGGAAATTTGGCAAGCATGCGTACGCACGTTCTCCTCCCACCACCATACACAGGACACCATGTGAACCTGAAGTTAGAGGTCAGGGTGAGGGTTTAAAAGCCAAGGAGTACTGCAGATGGCCAGCACACCTCCAGAGTGGGACAGGAGGGTGGAGGCCTGGGACAGATTCTCCCTCACAGGCCTTAGAAGGCTCTGTCCCTGCGGACACATCCATCTTTTCTTCTGGTCTTCAGAAGTGAGAGACGGCAACATTCTATCTAAGTGACCAGAGTGGGCACTTTGTCACAGCAGCCTGAGCAGACTAATACACACTGGAACTACTAAAGCAGCAATTCTGGGAACAGTCTGGTGATCTTAGCTGGAGTGACTGGTTTGAGAACCACAGCTCCCCCTCTCTCAGTCCCCTCAGTATCCTCTAAGGATATGCTCTAGCACAGACTCAGGTCTTCCCAGCCATCCTCAGTCTCTGCCCTGACGTACCCCAGTTCACAATTCAGAATTTCCCTTGGACTAGCCTTCTGGCCTCTAGCTGAGGATTCCTTCTGGGGAGTCTGGAGCCTCCCACTGAGAAGGTCCTGTGTTCCCAGGTGGGTACTCACTTTGGTGTGATTTTCCCACTTAGAACACGCTTTCATGGAAATTGTCCCATGGCATCAGTTTAGGTCCAGACCCACCCGGTGGAAGAGTAGAGAGGAGAAACTTATTGGTCCATCAGCTCCTGGTGGTGGGGGTGTCAGGCAGGGGACATGCAGGTCACTGTCCCTGTCCCCCAAATGAGTGCCAAGGATGCGGGGATTTCCAGGGTACTGTTTGGTTTGCAGCAGAATCTGGCAGAGCTTCCTCATCTAATGCCTGGTCATTCCTTTGGTTTTATGCGGAAGAGAGTTCTGAAGTGTAATCTTGATCGTGTCCTCCACCCCTGGGGGCCCAACCCTCCAGGGCCTCTCTGTCCCTCCTTTGCCTTCAGGATGCCTCCATGTCCTGGGCTCACCTGATGTCCCTCACTTCCCACCTGTCTCAGTCTCTCCTCCAAAAGCATGCCTCAGCCATCAGCAAACCCCGGCGTTGGCCAACAGAACTCTGACTGTGGTCATTCTCAGCTCTTCCCAAAGGTCCATGTGCTCCCAACCCCCTGGGTCAGATCCAGGTCAGTGACAGAAGGGGTCAGGAGTCTGCATTTCTTATAGGCTCCCGGGTGCAGATTCCATATTGAGTAGCAGGTTCTTCGTGTCTATCAGCATGTTAACCCTTAGGACAAGCTATTGTTATCCCTGTTACACAGAGGGGGATACCGAGGGCAGGAAGGTGAAGTGACCTTCCTAAAGTCACACAGCAAGCCTGGCCATGAGACCTGTTCCCTGCCCACCACCGTGTGCTGCTTCTCGAGCAGGCTTGATGACAGTGGGTCCTCTCTCCCATGCCTCTTGTCCCCCCAGTTCCCTCCGTGTCCTCACCTGGGGAGTGGGGCTGTGGCAATCTCTACTTTTGTTGTGCGAATCGGGCAAGACCATCCGTGAAACTGACTTCTCTTCCTCCTCCTCCTCATTTCCTTTACTATGTGGTTAATAATGTGCGCTTCGGAGCCCACGGTGTGTGCTTGAGCTGCCTCTCGTGTTCCTTAGCTGTGTGACCTTGGCCAGTTTTCTGAACTTCTCTGTAAGTCAGTTTCCTCACCTTTAAAACAGGAGGACAAAAATCTGTTCCCTGAGCAGTTGTGTCGTGGCGGGTGGACTAGGGAGTGTGCAGGAAGGTGCTGGAAGATGTTCTTTATGATCATTTCCCTCTGATGAGCCACACCTACACAGTCTAATCCGGGTAATATTTGAGCATGTTCACATCATGCCTCCTCCTGGGAATCTGTGAGGTCGCTGTTGTTCCACTGTCCAGGTGGGAGAGCGAGTCCCTGAGCCAGCACGGCTCGCTGCTTGCTTGGTGGGGTGGAGTTGAAGCCAGCCCTGTTGTGTGCACCTGTCCTCTTGACATGACAGGGCAGCACTGTGGCCCTTGGTGGGTAGGGCCCACCAGGTGCAGGAGGAGGAGAGCACACCGTGTGGGCCACTGAGGCGCTGGTGGCTCGTTCCCTCCCTCCTGTCTGAGGTCTTGGGTTTCCTAGATCCTTCCTTCCAACGCCACCTTCATGCCTTCATTGCTGGCTTCCCCCATCATCTTTTGTCCTCCTGGCTCTCCAATTGTCCCCCTTCATGACAACTTTTGACCTTGGTGGCATAGGTCCAGTGGGGCATGTCCAGCCATGGTCACCAGTCCTCACCTTGGGGACTTACCTTTTAGCTTGTCCCTGTAAGCCAAGTCCCCAGAGGCAGGACTTGAGGGTAGGAAGTGGACATGGCTCCACACACAGCCCTCTCTCTGCATAGAGCTGACTGCCCTGCGTCTTCCCTGAAACGGGGTAGGCGTGGCCGTGGTCGAACCCCTGGAGCTCAGGTCACACGCCGTGTTCCTCATGGGCTCTGAGATGAACTGGGTCCTTGTCTAGGACAGGTGGTGCTTTTCATTAGGTTTCCAGACCAGAACCTTCCTGAGGATGGTGACTATTGAGAGCCACAGCCGAGACGGAATGGCCCCTGACATTTTGCCAATAGTACTGATTGAGAGGCGAGCCATTAAGATGATGCTGGATTGATTCAATTGTATATTAGACCTTTAAAGTCCTTCTTGGGCGCCCGCTACTTTGGAGTTCTCATGAGGATTGCCTGGGGAGTTCACGTTGGTTGGGGAAGTTCTGGGAGAGGGAGTTCCGGTTGGTGTGTGGTGTTCCTGGAGGAGCCACGTGGGTGGCATTCGGGGGAGTTCCCGGGGAGCGTGTGTGGAGTGTGCTGGTGGAGTTCAGAAATAAAGTTTGTTCCTGTTTGAGTGGCTCGTGATTTGTGCCCAGACTGCGGCAGATGACTAGCTTACAGACACCCATTCATTGGGGGAATTGGGGTATCTGGCTCTCCCCAAAGCATTAAATGGCCTATAGAAGTGTTATGTGTGAAATCTATGTGATTTCATGCTAGTTCTGTTTTTACTTCCACAAGCCTTTATTATAGGCCTGTGATGTGTCGGTTCACAGGACATATTGTTGGGATCAAAGGGGCCAGTGTGTCTCTCTTATACACACACACACACACACATGCATGCATGTGCACGCACACACGTGCACACACACACCCTTGAAAGACCCCTGAACACAGGGAGATCTGCTTCTCCCTTGGAGAGCTTACAGAGGAAATAATTGGGAAATAGACTTTTCCAATGACTGTGACCTTTTCTAATTAAGAACCCACATGGATAAGTGGGCAAATACTAGATGATTTTGTTTTTCAGATGGAAGGACTGATTTCCATGAATGTTTTAGAGCCCAGAGTCCCTCTGAAGGCAGACAGAGTTTTCATATTATTGGGGTGAGGCTGGGCAGAGATGGGGTGGCGTTTCTCTAGGATAGAGGCCAGCACTGGGGAAGCAGCATTGGACATGCAGCCCAAAGACATGCAGTCCAAGATTTGGTGTGATATTTGTTCACAGTTGGATCTTAAGGAAGTTAATTAACCTCTCTGAACCCAATTTTCTCATCTGTGAGATGTGGTTCGTGGTCTCTACCTGAAGTACTGCTGAGAAGGAGAAGCGCGGTAATAGGTGTGAACAGACTCTCCAACACCGCAGGGTTGTGCTCACCAAAGGGTCCCGTGACAGCGATGCCATCGACAGAGCCAGCCTCAAGGTCCTCATGTGTGGGGTGGGAGGGAGCAAAGGGAGAGAGAGAACTGTCCACTGTGTCCCCAGGTTGTCCCTGTGACACAGGCCAGACCTGAACTGAATGGGGAGTTAGAGAGGCCGAGGAGGGGGAGAGTGGAGCTGCCCATGGTGGACAAGTGGGACTTCCTGTGCCTCCCTCTCCTCAGCCCCTGGCCACCCCTGATCTCCTTCTGTCTGTGGGTTTGCCTGCTTTGGACGCTTCTTAGAAACAGAACCTCCTGAGCCTGCTTCCCTCCCTGCCCAGGAAGGCTCCCAGGCCCATCCACGCCGTGGCGTGTGCTTCTCTCTGCCCACTGCTCCTCTGCATGGATGTGCCCCCTTCTGTCCGTCCACTCGTGTGCCGGGTGCTCAGCTTCTCCCCACACCAGCTGTTGTGGGTGGCATTGCCCTAAGTGTGGTGGCAGGTGTTTTCTGGAATCTCTTACCTCCCTCTGTTCCATGCTCCATAGGGTCAAGATCACCCTTTAGACTATAAATCATATCTCCTCACCCTTTGGCTTGGATGCACTTCCAGGAGGAATTCTAGTGAAATTGAAAATCTTCACCAGCACTACCAGGCCTGTGTGTCTGACTGCCCAGGGTCTCTCCTCTCCCGGTTAGCGTGCCTCGGCCCACTCAGTGCTGACCGCAATTCTTGCCTTGTGAAGCTCTCCTCCACATGGTGCCACTCATTCCCCTCGGTTCCAGCTCAGCCCAGGAAGCTCTTATGATCCCTCCACCAAGCTCCGTGACAATCCCACTTCAGATTTCAACTGCAATCTCTCTTTCTGGGGCAGCCTCGGAGGACCTCCTGGGCCAGGTCCAGCCCCGTGTCTTTTATTGACTCCCCTGCCCTTCTCCTCTCAGTGCCGAAGGGCATGACCCCCAGGACTGACACAGGCCTATCTTTTGCACAGCGAGTGTCGGGCACTTAGCTGGATTTCCTTATGCTTAGCAGGTGCTCAGCATCAATTTGTTGAATGTCCAGGGAGTCCATCCCCAGCTAGAACAACTGTCCCCCCCGGTTGGCTGCTCTTCCATGCTTCCCACGTTTGCATTGTGTGGGCAGCCCCAGGGAGGCCCTGGTCCTGGGAGGAGTTTGGGGAAGATGCATCATTTCTTGCAAGGGCCCTGCAGATGGCCATGTCCCAGATAGCTACAAGGTGAGAGGTGCAGTCTTCTACTCAGACTGGAAAACAAAGTGAAGGTGCTGGGGAAAGTGCTGTGCTGCTGATGACTGTGTTCAGCAGAGGAACTGCGGCCTGGAGAAGAGTCGAGAATGTAGGGTGGCTGAGATGTATTAACCTGGGGCCAGTCTTTACACATTGGAAATGATGTCAGAGCCCTGAGGACAGACCCACTTACTCTCCCACAGAGGACTGAGTGAAGTTAGTGCCCCATGGAACCGATGTGGGGTAAGTGGGGTCCAGTTGACTCTACAGGACAAGGCGATGATAACCACTGTCAGTGGGCTTCCATCTATGCTATGGCTGGGACCCCAGCTGGGGCCACACTTTCCTACTGGAAGAATGGACCACCGCAGGTGGGAAGGCTGGAAAGCATCACTTTGGGTCAGTGGCCTGGGACGAGATGGGTCACCAACCTGGCAGTGGGACAGGCGAGGAAGGTGCAGCTCCAGAAGCTCTGGGCTGGGCAGACCTTTGCAGAACCCCGACTCTCGCATCACATGGCGCATGCAAAGTCTCATGAGGAGATTGCTTTGTTTAGGTCTTTATTTTTCCTGTTAAAAGGAGTTTTGGTGAAGAAACACTGATGATAAAGCAAAAACCACCCTTCAGGACAATGGCTAAGGTCCACTGAGCCTGCCCCGAGGCAGGGCGGTGCTACACTCCCTGCATGCATCCCGCCTCTACAGTCCCCATGGTGACCACCGCAGGGAGCCTTCCTGTGAGCCCCCGTGCACAGATGGAACCAAACGTGGAGAGATTACATCACTAAGGGTATTCAGCTAATAAGCGTTGCAGGCCGTGTTTGATCTTAAGTAACCGGTGAAGTTGACACTCTTTTGGAGTTTAGGCCAGGGCAGGGAGCACTTGGGGCTCAGTCCTTTGCGGAGGAAGCAGTTGCTGATGTACCTGTCATTGTATCCCCCAAAACTCAGAAGCGGATTCCTCAAGGACTGTGTCAATAGAAATATGCATTAGTGTACACACACACACAAACACACTCACATGCTCACACACACACCAAAACAAACACAAACAGATGCACTGGGGGTCTCCAGCAGGGGTCAGGGATTTGGTTGGAGTTGAAGTTCAGGTTGGTGTCATGTGGTCCTCCTGGTCTCTTCCCTGGAGTGGCGTCTCTGGCTCCCTCTGCACCTGTCTTGTAACGTTACCTGTTAGGCCGTATCAGGAAGAGGTGGTTCATCCTCACCTGAGCCCCCTCACCACCTACTGGCAAAACGCCCACTGCCAGGCATAACTCCCAGGAGGTGGCACAGCACATGAACTCTGTTGGGACAACTGCTCCTTCCAAGTCCCAGCTGTGCTACATATCACCTGTGGCTTGGGACAGTTACTTAAGCCATCTGTACTTTCTGTCCCTCTTCTGTCAAGTGCAGGTGAGGATGGGTTAATTTCACGCGTCGACTGGTTGGGCCACCAGAGCCACACTATTGGTAAAACAGCTGGCACAGATGTTGCTAGTGAAGCCCGGTCCTCGTCCCAGGACTGAGCAGCCCGGCCCAGCAGCCTGGAGCTCCACGCCAGTGTGGGCCAAAGCACAGTGAGCCAGGCCCGAGGCAAGCCAGAGGACATGAACCGGTCATTCCACACAGCGCCACAGCACCAAACCCTCGAGTATCCGCGATCCACCGACCTCCAGCCCCTGGGAAGCTGGGAGAGCAGCGAGTGTGAAGAGGGAAGTAGGGCCGACCTGGGTGGAGTTCACACTCGCTGACCAACAGCATTAGCACTCTGCTAAACCCTGAGTAGCATAATTTGGACCAATAGCATTGACCCAAGTGCCATACAAACCCCTAGACTAGCACGCTCAGGGGGTAACCTACTCTCGGCATCCCGTCTTGGCCCAGGAGAGTTCTGTTTCTATTTTTCACACTTCAGTACATCCTACTCCGTTCACTCTTGCCTTCAGTTTTCTTGTGAATTTCATTCTTCAGGTTTTCGAGACAAGAACCCAGAAAGAAGTTGGTTTGAGCTGCTGGCATCCATTGCCACACAGGCGGATGTGGCCCGCACTAAGAGCTGCAGCACGCCACTCAGTGGCAGTGGAGGAGAACCTGGCTTTGTCACCTTTGACCCTCTGAGCCGACACCGCTCTCTCCCCCACTGTGATAGCTACTAGCACTGAAGCCCAGCACAGGCCACACCCACCAACAGAGTGGGGAACCGAGTTTCGTCTCAAGTTCCAGGTTCACTAGGAAGGCGCTCTTTAGATGGGACAAGCATTTATGTCAGTAGCCTTTGACTGAAGAAGGGGAACCTCCATGGTGTGGGTGGGCCTGATCCAATCGTGACGACCTTAACAGAAGGGGACTGAGTCCCTGAGGAAGCTGGGATTCTGCCTCCAGACAGCCTTTGGACTTGAGCTGCCGCTTGAGCGCCTGCCCAGCCCTCCAGCCTGCTGGCCTGCCCGCTGGCTTTGGACTTCCAGAATCTACCCACGTCTGCTGAGAACTCTGCCTGCTGCCCTTGTGGGTCACTGGAGGCTTATCTGAGTATTCTAGTGGAGCTTGCGGAGCTCCTAAGACAGTGTGACATCAACACATCAGTCATTGCCATTAACTTTGGTACTTGCAATCTTCAGAGTGTAAACCCTTTGGGGGGCGCAACAGAGGAAGGCACCACCCTTAGCCTCAGAGTGAGGACAGTCCCCTGGAGGAGGCCTGCAGGAGAGGAAGGGGGAAGAGACCACAGTCCCGACAGTGGCCAGGATTGGCCTGGCTTCCTGCTCTTTCAGATACCTTGACATGCTGTTCAAGGTCAGTGCCTTTCCTGTTAGCTCCTAGTATAGTGAGAAGGGGCTTGCTTAGGGTGACGTCTGCACCCTAGTGGGAGCCAGGCTCTTGCACAGGGAGTTGTTTCTTATCAGTAATGCGGTTACAAAAGGCAGAAAAACTGATGGTTTGGTAGCACTGTCCTTGGGACAGCAGGAGCAGATGTCTTCCTGTCAGGTATGTGTGCCACCTACACTAAGGCTGGCTTGGGAGCAGGCTGATGAGGAAGGCCGTTCCTGGCCTTGGGAATCTCAGTGTACTGCCAGGGAAGTCTCTGGAAGAACACGGTGACCCCAGGCCATGCTTGCTGGAAAGGATGCTTTGGCTGGGCAGTGGGAGCACACAGGAGGGACTGACCGGGCTGTTGAGAGCCAGGAGGGGGTGGAGATTCTGTGGAGGGCACCCTGGGAGTGGAGGGATAAGTGGTAGCTCCCAGGAGAAGTAGACAGCACAGAAGTTCTGATAATGGCCGTGGCCCATGCGGGGGAGCAGTATGATATGTGGGGTGGTGGAGGAGTCTCTGCCAGGAGCAGGCAGCGGAAGCAGCACTGGATGGGGGAGTGAGACCCATCCAACCCCAACAGCTCTCCTGCCAAATAACTCCTTACATAGTTATGCAATTAGGTTCATTTGCTCTTGGGATGGCAGTGGCACAATTGCTAAAGGGGTCTCTGCTCTGGCTTGTGCCCTTTGCTGAATTGTAAGATAATTTGTGAACACCATCCAGAGAAGGAAACCTCGTTCCTTGGTGACAAAAGCACTGAGCTGGTCCCTCTTAGAGCACTTTCGATGACTCCTTGCTGAAAATAAATTTTAAATATTTTTCACAGAAATAAGTTTAGCTTAAAGTCTTGCTTTTCAGGTCATCCTGTCGAATCAGTCGATGTTTATAATAATCACTGGAAGAAGGATAATTAAGAAACTTGAGATCTGAAAGGACCCTGGGATATTGTCTACTTGCCCATCTCATTGCAGAGATGGAGGTACTGAGGCTTTGAAATGTTAAGCAGTTGCCCAGAATTACCAGGTAGCATGGCTCATCAGGTAGAGGCCACCAAACCCTTATAGCTCCAGGCAGAGGGAAAGGGTATGTCTTCAGGAATAGCGTCCGCCTCCAGCTCCGCCCATTTGTTCTTCTTGTTCCCAGAGTGATGCTGGCAGGTCAGGATTGTGGTGCAGTTTTGTCATGGATGAATTGACACAGGGAAGTGAGGATGCCACTGCTCACAGCTCCTGACCTGGGAGTCTGCATGGCGGGAGGGCACTGGACCAGTGGAAACCACCTCTAGAGTTTTAGTGGTCTGACTGTGCTGGCCGCTGGGTTTAGAGAATGCTGGACGGTGACTCAGACGTGGTTTTACATCATGAACTCCACGTTGGTTGGTGAAACAGCACAAATGCAAGAAAAAGCACAAAATAGCGTGAAGGAAAGAAGGCAGTTGGCGAAGGAAAGAAGGCAGTGGCGAAGGCAGTTGGCGAAGTCCAGCCTCTTGCCCCCAGGGAGGTGGGTCAGTGTCTCTATGACCTCAGCTGAGTTGCTGAGATTTAAATTTACAGATTTAGTAGATGATCACTCAGCATAAGGCCTTTAGGTGGGGCACGTTGTCTCACACGGTCATGCTCATTTTACAGACCATAAGCGTCTGCCCTGCTCTGCTTGTCACTTAGGGTAGAACCATTTGGTACTCTTGCAATACCCCCCCATCCCCCCAAAAAAGGGATGAGAGGAGTTTTCCACTCTGAAGATCAAGAAGGAAGAAACGGCAGCAGAGAGCCAGCACAGAAACTAAGCAGAGAATGAGTGTCACAAGGGCACACTCCAGAGCGCTTCAGGGCATTTTCTGCAGAGAGAAGACGAGCAAAAGAAAACACCAGTTTGAAATCGGATTTCTTAGGCCCAGAGAGTCTACTTGTGGTCAGGGATGATCTCCAAGGTGGAGAGAGAACATCAGGGCTGGGTTGATTTTAGATGGGAAATCCCTTGGGAACGAATCTCTAATAAGCAGCAAACACACAGGTCCTTTAAGGTGGCTTGGGAGTGTCCTCTGGAGACTGCCCCAGAGAGCCCCGCCCACTTGCCGCAGGGCTGGCGGCAGCAGATTTCTGACAGGTGAAGAAGAAGCTTGCATCCATGCCTGGGTCCAGCGACTCTGGTGGCCACGTGATTTGTTACGACTGAGTTCCCGTAGGGAATGGCAGAATCAGACACAGAACTAATCTGAAGTATCAAGATTGTAATTATAAGCACCTCTTCCCAAATTAAGCCCTCTTAAGCTAGTGCTCAGCCTGGCAGCACGTTATCAGCTGCAATGCTCCGTGCAGGCTGGGTGCAGAGTTAGTTCCATGCCAAATTCCTGCAAAATGAAAGAAAAATTGCCCAAGGGTGATAGAAAAGAAAGTGAGAAATGCACCCTGTGATGTCTTTAGCTTTGTACGTACATGCATAAGTAATTAAGAAACAGATTTAAATTCACAGATTTAGGAGATGATCACTCAGCATGAGGCCTTTAGGTGGGGCACGTCCTCTCACACAGTCATGCTCATTTTACAGCCATTGGTACTCAGAGACCATAAGCGTCTGCCCTTGTGGTTCCAATAATGCAGACTGTGGTGGGTGGAGGAATGGCTTGCCCCAGGTGACTTGGTCCACATGCCACAGGATTTCCTGATTCTTACCTGGCATTCTGTTTTAAGACTAAATAGAAATGTATTTCTCATTACTTCACTATAACCCACCTCTCTGGATTTTAGTTCAACAGAATCGCTCGATGAAAGACACTGTAAAGTTTATGTGTATTTTTTATCTCCGTTTCTCCCCAAGTGCACGTCACTGATGCCCATGCTGGTGTGTGGATTTGTGGAGGGAAGGCTTACGACATCCTCCTTCCCCTGTGCCTCTGTCTCACTGCGCACTTGCCTCTCAACTCCCTGATGTGAGCGCACGTTTCTGTCTCTCTGACCATGTTATGACCTCAATGTCGGACGGAGGCTGTGTCACATCCCGCTCCTTTGCATCCTCCCAGCTCAGAGCTTTGGGCACTCAAAAATTTTATTGTAGAATAACTACAACCATCGTATAGAAAGACATTAAATAGAATAATTCATTTAATTGCCTCTGTCACCTATGCATAGATTCCAATTAAATATCCTTAGACAGGTGATTGCAACAAATAATATTACCAACTATTCTTAAAATATTGTCATGCCTTCCAATAAGAGATCACAAATTGTCTGAAAGATGCTTTTCCTGTGGAAACTGCAAAAAAAAAAATGTGCTTTACCTGTGTCATAAGCTATTTCTGGCCCTGGTAAGATCAATTCTCAGTATAAACTGATGATGATCTACCTACGGATGGAGAAGTGAGATAATAATTCACATCCTGACAGACTGGTGTTTGGAACTTGCTCCAGAGAGAACTCTCTTCTGTTCACTGTTGGGGACCACGTGCCTCTAAAAGCTCCATCCTGACTTTGAGTTGGTGATTTCTGGGCATGTGTGATGAGCAGGGTGTCATGAGCTCGTGTGAAGTTGGCTCATGAGTTACTGCCTAACACGAGAGAAAAGGGACAAGGAGAAAGGATAGTGTCTGCTTCCTGCTGATTAGAAAGCACGAACTGGAGATATATGTGGAAGATTTTCTCAAGTGAGATTCCTCCAAAGAAAAGAGCATGAATCAGAGCTAGAAGCCAGCTCAACACCAAGACAGATGCATCTCCTTTGGTGTTGATAGACCAAGATAGACAACGGGGAGGATGTGGAGATCAGGCAAAGGCTTGGGCTTGGTAACTAGGGTTCTGGAGAGCAAGAACAGCATGAAACACAGGAGACTCAATTTTGCTTCAGAAACAAGTATTCATCTGGTTAGTTAGAAGATGAGCTGGCTTGTCACTATGTAGGAGAACTGGATGATAAACACACACACAAAAGCCTGTGAGATCCTAGGGTTTGGAAATAATTTCAGAACTGGATGAAAAAAAAAATAACTTCAATAACTGCCTGGCCAGCCCTTTATTCCTCCTTTTTTTGGGGGGGGAGAAAATCTGAGCTTCCGAATCTAGCTTGAGCATTCCTAGTGGAATATGTAAGTTGCTGATGTTCTGTCTTGCCGCGTGCTAAAGCATAGAAAAGGCTACTGTCGAACAGAGGTGCGTTTTCAGCGATGCTTCAACCCCTGTGTGTCTGGAGTCCACGTATAGCCCTCCCTGTTGGGAAGCCGCTCCTGAACACGACAGTTTTGAAGGAGAACAAAGGGTCTTCCTTGTGGAAGTTCATCCTCCACTGGCAGAGAGCTGTGCCGGATGACCTAATAGGTCTTTCTATCTCTAATTTCTACGATTCTATGAAAATCATCACCCACTATAAGAAACAGATGTTGGCTGGGTACACAATGGCGGAGGCTTCGTCTTCCCCCCCAGCCCCCTCAGAGCAGAGTTGCCACCTCTTTTTCTCCCCCCACTTCTCCACTTTGTGGCAGCTGATGGGATATTTATAGCCCACTTCTTCAGCCTGCCAATTATAATTATCAATATCTCCACTGATAAAAAAAAAAGAAGAAGGCATCGTCAGAGTTGTGCACAGTATGCGATAAGCCAAGTTTTTGAGTTGAAAATGAAAATAGTTTCTTCCAATTATGGACAAAACAGAGGTGCATTTGGTGGCGCGGCTGCCATCTGAGCTGTGTTAATGTGGCCACCATGGACAGTTTTGCCTCCCTTAAAGCACCTCAGTGGACACACTCGAGGTGGAGACGCTCTTAGAGCAGCTCTTGCCAAGTAGACAATGCCGTCTGTACTGTACGGAGTCGGAGAGTCGCTTTAAATATAATAGATAAAAGTGAAATCGTACGCGAGGCAGCCGAGCTCAGTAATTGCTGTTTGGGAGCTCACGTCTCTGCAGTTATCTAGCTCAGCGTTTCATCTCCAGCTGCAGCACAATTTTTGCCAAATATAGATAAATGAAGTTAAAGTTATTGGCAACCACTAGTTCTGTGTCCCTGTTTCGAGTTTATAGATTTCACAGGAATGGCATTACTTTATTTCTACAGCAGACAATTGTTCTTCTGAAGAGAGAACTTTTTTCCATGGTACGGTCTGTATGCATTTTGAACCAGGCTGGGATTTTTATCAGAGAGGTCTGTGGACGTCAGCAGTGAGATTTCTGTTCCAATTATGGGCCAGTTGAGATGAGGAGATGGAGGGAAGACAAACTCTCAGTCCAACTGATGTGTTTTAAGGTTTTCCAAACCTCAAAGGAATTTCCCTGAAGTATTTCCTGTTCATCACAACAGCGTGCCGACCTGCAGCGAGTGTCCCTGGGCTCACCTGCAGAAACCAGCAGCCGTGTCACCTGGAAAGAGTGTTTGGCTCCAGCCTTCTATTTCTGGTGGAATTTTAGGCTATAAAATTTCCTGATGAAATACATCTTCAAATTATGGAATTTAAACATGTTCTTAAGACTTGGGGTTCAGGCTTCCTCAGCTTTCCCCTCTCTTCCAGGTTGATGCCCCACCCCCACTTCCTTTGATCACCTTTGGATGAACACAAGGCTTAGCTTTCAAGAGGCAGCTGGTCCTATCGTCTATTCTCATTGCTGGGGAGGAACTCGGATTAGCCCCTTCTGGGTGACGCTGGAGGACAGCCATCAAGAGTCTTCGTCCTAACACCCTGACCTCCCACCCTGCTTACTGTGGCTTCGGTTGTAGGCTCCTCATCGCCCTGTGGCTTTGTTACTTGGTAAAAGTGCTCTCTAGAAGCTTATATGCGTGCAAATTAGGACAATAGGAAAACTTATTTTGGAAGGAGATCATTATGAGACAAACACACACACACACACACACACACACACATGCTCTTTGTGTCTTGGCTGTTAACTAACATGGACCTGGTTGGTTAGATTCTGGAAGTTAGTTTCCCTATCACCAAGTACTTCCCAACAAGGCCACTTCCACCTGTCTCTGCTTGGCGACCCTCCTGTGATGTTAGAACAAAGTCCTAATTTATTCTCTTTCTCCTCCTTTCTGCCTTCTGCACTCTTTCACACTCTTATTCTTTTCCATGAGTATTTAAGCCCATTTAAAAAGTGACTATAGTTCAGGAATGAGAAAACGATCTAACTATGCTAAGACACGTCTCTGACTCATGTCAATTGGTGGTTGCCCCTTTTGGAAATCTCTTTGGAAATCCCTTTCCTGTCTCCTGTCTTTCTTCAAATCCCGAGACACTGTAGGACCCTGTCTTTCCTGAGCTCTGAGGGACCTGGGAGCAGCCTCCTCTGTGCCTGTGGGAGTACAGAGGAGGCTGTCACTTGTATGATAAATGCTGTTTTCCACAGAGCTTCTGTCCCTCCCAAACTGGTTAATGGCCACTTTTAATTCACTTTTACATTCTAAGTCTCAGCATGCTCGTGGCAGATGCATAGAAAATCCTCAGTAAAGATTTATTGAACAAGAATGTGATCACAACAGAAATGATTTTGGAAACTTGTACCAAAGCTAGGGGAGAGACTTGAATGTGGTTCACAAAGGAAGCAAGCTGCCGTGGAGACTGCCGGGGGCACCTGCTTACTGTTCCTGCTGGGCCTGGGGTTGCCGGGAGCCTTGCTTGGCCCCTCCGTGTGGCTGCCAGGGCTCCAGCGGGCTCTGCTCTGGGCCTCGAGGAATGCGATTCTGGGAAATCAGCTGAAAGGCACATGCTGTTTGAAAGCTTTTCGAAGGGCTCAGCTGTCGCTGGAAGCTGTAAAGTGCATTTGCGAGCTCTCCCTGGCTGGCCTGCTGGATCTGAGCCCTGCTCCCTAGCCTGTGGCTCCCTCTTGCCTCCAGATGCAGCAGCTTCTGCTGTTGCCCCTGATCTTTGAGGAAAGGGTCAGGGTGTTGGGGCAGGGGCTGCTCTACTGCTTCCTGGGGCTCATCGGGGATGACTCTCTTGTCTGTCTTCTAAGAACAATAGGGGTGGATGTCAATTCCCTCCTGAACTGGAGTAAGGAGAAGACCTCCCCTGGAGGTCCCCTGCTTCCATTTAGGATTATAGCTGCCAATAGCTAGTCTCCTCCCTTCTTTCTTTCCTCCCTCCTTTCCCTCCCTCCTTCCTTCCTTCCCGCCTTCCCTCCTCCCTCCCTCCCTCCCTCCCTCCCTCCCTTCCTTCCTTCCTTCCTTCCTTCCTTCCTTCCTTCCTTCCCTTTCTCCCTCTCTTCTTTTCGGAAAAAAAAAAAAAACGAGAAAGATTCACATAACTTCAATTAAGCCATTGAGCGTTTTTAAAGTGTAGAGTCCACTGTGTTTAGTACTTTCTCACAGTTATGGATTGAGCATTTCTATCTGGTTTCTGGACATCTCCATCATCCTGAAAGGAAACCTTGCACCCACTGAGTAGCCGCCCTTCTCTCCACCCTGACAACCACCTGTGCCGATCTCAGATTTTGCACTTCTGCATTGTAGGTGTGGCAAACAATCCCTCTCACTTTGATTTTATTTGCATGATGTATTAAACAAGATTTCCAGGCACTTTGCTATGTATTAATTGGCTTAATCCTCACAGCAACACCATAAAGGAGCAGCTATTTTATTCCTACTTTACAGATGAAGAGACTGAGGCAGGGGGGTGAAGTCACTTGCTCACAGTCCTGCATGTAGCAGGGGAAGGCAGAGCTCAGGCTCCAGCCCTGGATAGAGTCATCTGGGCTCTGCTGCCCTGGACAGTGATCTTGCCTGTGTCCCTCCCCCTGGATCTTAGCTGCTAGCTGTGGCTTCCCTTCCTCTCCTGCCACCCTCTGCCTGCAGACCCCCCCAGCGTCACCTTCTTTCCTTATCGACCACAGGAGCCTTTCCATTTTCCACCCTCTTCTGGTTTTGCTCTCTGGCTTTGCAGGGCACTGGGCAACAGAAGAGAGATTCAGTGGAACATCTGTGTGGTAATTTTCCACGACCATCTCACAATAACCAAGCCACGAGGACTGTTTTCTGGATCAGAAACTCTCTTGAGCTCCGTACGGACCTCTTGACAAACACGGTTTAGGTGAGAGCCCAAGCTCTTCCCAGCACTTTTTTGGACTTTGAGCAAATGTGGAAATTCTGTCAGTGAGAAACAGCCAGCGCTCGTGGCCAATAGCAATGTGTTTGCTGAACCTTGGGGACAAGGATATTTTTAAGTTATAAAGTGTGAGTTAATTGCAGCCTTCCCCTTAACTAAAAAGACAACAGAGGACATACTTGGACCTAGGGTGGAGAATGTGTAAACGTTGCGTGTGTGTTTGCATGTGTGTGTGTGTGCGCGTGTGCGTGTGTGGGGTCAAAAGACAAAATTGCAACACGTTTAGCTTACAGGTCTTAATTTATGATTCTAGAATGGGGTAACACCTCATTCTAAAGGACAGAACAACGTTCTGATGAGCCGAGCAGAGAGGGTGGGTTGTGGTCAGGGGAGCGGGGAAGAGGCAGATACAGAGAACACGGCCGACAGTCTTGTCCCAAGAACCTCTCCTGTAAAGGTTCAAGCAGAGGGAACGTTGTTATCATGCAGCTAAAACAGGCCTGCTTGGGGACTTGGCTAATCTCCCTCCGGATTTTATGAAAGGTCAGATGAGGGGCTTGGCGTCTAGAACCTCAGCAGCAGTCCCCACGTGTTGGTGCCCTCTGTGGGCCTAGTGGAGGAGCTCAGTTGAAATCAACGACCTCGTGCAAATCTCATCTAACAGTGCACACTCATAAATAGATCTAACTAGTTTAATTTTGCTGTCAATATCTATGCCATTTGTTATAAAAACGAACATAATAGTTATTTCTGAATTTCATAATCCTAAAGACTTGTTGATTTTACCTATTTAGCCAAACTACCATTTTTGTTTTCATAAAACAAAGTTAGCTTTTTAATTTTTTTTAAGAGAGAGAGAGAGAGAGAGAGAGAGAGAATTTTTTTAATATTTATTTATTTTTTTTTAGTTTTCGGCGGACACAACATCTTTGTATGTGGTGCTGAGGATTGAACCCGGGCTGCACGCATGTCAGGCGAGCGCGCTACCGCTTGAGCCACATCCCCAGCCCCAAAGTTAGCTTTTTAAACGACGTTCAGAATTATTAAAAATCATCATGGTTGGGTTGGGGCTGGGACTTCTTTCTGTGTGTGCTTCTGAAATGAGCATGGGTGCTTGGGCAGCCCCCTTTGCCCCGGGAGTCAGCCTTTGAATCACAGACTAGCTTGTGTACTCACCTTCCTGCCGAGGACCGGCATAGCGCAGGTAACAATCTCAAGTGAGTTCACGGTTTTGGAGTTATCCCTAAGTGGCATATGCTGCCCTGAGTGCTTCACATGATTTATCACCTTTAATCTGTGTGACAGACCCATGATGCCCATGCTGCCATCGCCCGGGTCTTGTGGAGGAGGAAGCGGAGGCAGCTCGTGCAGTCAGATCCTCCCCTGGAATCCTGCTCTGCCCAGCACTGGACGAGGAGTCTGTGCCTTGTCCTTGCAGGTCAGCTTCTTTCCATGCAGATAAACGAGCTCTGGTGGTCTCTGCCGTCTTCAGGGCGAGGTCCCTTGGACATCCACCTGCCCAGCTGCCTCCAGCCAGTGCTGGCTTCAGTGCCTGGGGAGGGCAGATGCAGGGTGCTGGGTCTCAGAGGGACCCATGGTCCAATCAGTGCTGCAGAATCAGCCTATTTCAGCTGTTGGTTTGATACCACAGAGGACAGGAATGTGAAAGGACAGCCGTACTTTATAATTTGGGGCATTTCTTTTCCATTGTAGTGACAAGAGTGGAAGTAGAATTCTATACTCTATCTCAAAGGAATGAAGTCACATGTTTTTAGTTACAGCCAGCCTTGTTTTAATATAGTAACTCTATGTGACCCGAAGATAGCAGTTCCCACGTTTAAATACTTTGTGCAAATACTTGGCTATGTCCCTGAAGTTGTCAAGAGTCACAGGGAGCCCCCTGCAAGTCCTGGTCATCACTCCAGGGCCATCTTCCATCCTTCTAGCTGATCTTATGTCCAAGTCAGGGCTCTTACCTAAGGAAATAAACTTGAAGAATTTCAGAGGAGGAAGGACATTTGATGGAAAAGCGCAGGAGTCCAGAGGGCACCTAACTCCAGTAGAAGAGAAATGTGTCCTCATCCACTGAGAAACCCTCCCCAGAGCATCAGGTTCATTTTGGGAGTGCAAGGGCCATTGTTACTGCCTGCTCCTGCCCATAGGGGGTGCTGGTGCAGGAGGGGCCAATGTCACACACAGACCTGGTTCCGCGTCTCACCACTTGGTGGGTGTTCATGGAGAGGTTTGATTATGAGGTCTGGGAGTCTGAGACCTGGTGCAGTGGGAACGTGTGCAGGGTTGGCTCAGGACGACTGATCCTGCGCCAGTGAGCAGGGCCTCACGGGCATATGCACACCGCTGACTTGACAGGTGACGTGGGAGAGTGCAATGATACATCATTTATTAAGCCCTGCTAGAAGTACACACTCCACGTTTTACAAATGTTAACCCATTAACTCTTCTAACGGCCCTGTGGGACACTCATTCTTAGGCTCATTTTCCAGATGAGGTCATTGCGAATTAAAGAGCTCAAGTCACTCGTGCCAGGTTACCAGGGCAGTCAGTGGCGGGGCCCAGATTTGACCTCATGTCTGTCTCATTTCAAGGTCCTGCTCTTTCCACCACTTTCTGGGGCTGTCGTCAGCGTGTCTTCTGAGGATCCGGTGCGTGGTGCTGGCTGGCTTCTTGTCCAGCATGTTAATGTCAGCCGGGCGTTTCTGGATCTCTAGGGCTCACGGCTCATCTTCATGTGGACATAGAGAACATTGCCCCAGGAAAAAAAATGGAAAGGGGGACAATCAATAGATGAGCTGGACACTCTGCCTCTCCTCTGACAGTATGTGACAGGGACTGTCCTCCCCAAGTGACACACAGGACCGTGTCTGGCTCACTGTGACGGGGAGCCCCTTACTTCCACGGAGATGTTTGACCTGACTCTGTTTTAGTAAATCCTGAATGCTGTGGGCAGTTATCTTGTGTCCATTACTCTGCTGTTCATGTTGAAGCCTAGCCTGATGGTAAACGAAAAATGACAGGATCCCTCCATCTGAGTCCTTTCTTCCCGTTTCCTATTAACTGAAAATAAAAGGAAAAAGGCTGGCTTCCGCCCTGGCTGGCAACTGCCGTCCAACTCCGTGCTAGACTTGGCTCACGGTGGTTCCAGCCTTGTGCGTGAATGGTCAACAAGGTCACATCTGGATCCGCGTACTTACCTCAATGTAGACAACCCTAAATCATCTTGGATCTGGCTGATGTATTTCTATCTTGTGCTGTATTTTTTCCCTAAATATCTCACTCTGCCATCTCACGCCTCCACATTTCTCTTCTCTCCAAAGACTTAACAACAAAAATATGTGCTTCTTTCTCCCCCTAACTTTCTCCAGCAAAGCCAGAGGTTTGAGGACTTAGGACAGACGTCCTCCTTTTCTCTAATGGGATCCAAGGCAAATTTTTGAATCGGCATGGCATGCAGAGTACCAGAACATCTTCAACCAACAGCACCTTCCAGACGGCACGCTTTAGCTTTTCTTTTTTAATGAAGCCCGAGCAAAATTGGTCTCCACACCAAATAAGGAGCCTGTGCTCAGGAACACTCTCCCGCATGCCCGGTCCTCCTTCCACTCCACCGCCCTCCCGTTTCTTTCCTTTTTATTAGAAAACACTTGAAACTTATCATGTGTAGCAGATGGGAGTAGAAAATGCAACTCGAAGACAGTTATATAAATATATCCTTGATGTCTGTTTTGCTTTTCAATTTGCAACGAAAAGTACAAAGGTAGCCCGGCGCGCCAGCGAGGCCGCCTGTGTCTCTTGATATCCATTCCAGATGTCGGCTAGACTTCATGGAGCCAGGCTTATGGCACTGGGGCTGGGCTGCTACTCCTCCAGGTGGGATGCCTCACGCTGATCCCCCACATGCTCGCTGGCCTTGTCCAAACACACTAAACTCCAGCACCTTTGCTGACCCTGATATACCTTCCCCTAATCCTTCCCTGTCCGGGGGGTCCTGAGACAGGACCACATCCCTGTTCTTGCTTATCACTCTGCCTATGCAAAACAGGAAACTTAAAAGTGCAGGGGGAGAGGGTGCTGGGGGTAAATAAAAGAAAAGAAGCAGAAAGGGGGAGAGAAGAAAAGAACCCGGTGTTTGTGAGCACTCTTTGCTGGCCAGAGTGCGTGCCTCTGTGTCCCGCCGGCCGTGTGACCTGAGCCTGCCGGAGCTCAGGGTGGCCCTGTGTTTGTACATGCTCATAAAGGGTTTCACAGCGCAGCGTGTTAGCTTCCTGATTAAACGTTACTCAGTACAGAGGTGTATCATAAATCCTGCAGACGCCAAGTTCATTTATCTGAGTGTTCGTCACTGTCTAGCGCCGGTAAACAAAGGACAGAGGCATTTATTACAACCTAGAGGACCCCAGAGGAAGGCTGTTAATACCCTGGCCCTGCATCCCCCATCTGAGAGATGGTCGTGCCTCAGAGAGGCTGGGCTTGTCCCTTCAGTCCAGAAGAGCTCTCCTCTGGGTGGGTTTCCAGAGTTTGAACAAAGAAACTCGTGTGAAACCAACATTGTCCCTGAGGGCAATTCAGGACGCCCAGGAGTGGCAGGGGCCCAGAGACTCTCGGGATGCCACAGGTCTATAGGATGTTTTGCAACTGGAAAAAATTTTAGGGACAGAAATTCCAGGGAGTTGCTGGTAATGACAGACTCCTTGAGGTTGGTTTATCCCTGGTACCCTGAGAGCAGGAAATGAACTGCGCTTAGCATCATATCACGGATGGGTCCGCTCCTCCGCGGCAGGGACAGAGCACAGTACCAGGGCTTTGCCTTCTGCTTCCTTGTCACAAAAAGCACACGTCTTTGGACACAGCTTTGACACTTTGAATTCTGTGTATGCGCACGCCTCTGACATGGGCAGAGAAATATGCCAGGTTATGGATGGGGTAGTACTGGGAAAGTGTGGATTCCTGTTTGCCTCGGTGCTTTGGAGTCCAAATTCTCAGTTTGATATGTTCATTATATTAAAGCAAACAAATGCTGAATGCTGGCCCATGGAGATGCTGCAAGAATTCGTTGGTTCTTCCCCCAACCAGCATGTGTCCTTGGGTATACCATTTAACTAACTGAGAGTTGATCTTTTAAAAATTGTAAATGAGAAAATTCTTGAAGTTTACACACACACACACACACACACACAGACACATAGGGGTATGTGTAGGGGGAGTCTAGCAGGATGCTAGAACCCAAAGTGTTCTTAATGTATTTCAGAAATGCAGAATTTAGCAAAAGGAGGCTCTAGAATGCCTTTGGTGGGAATCCAGGTACTCTGTTATAAACCAGTTTCTCTTCTAATGAGATTTATTGATTTCCAACAGCAAGTCTGAAGGCTGAGCCTGTGGGGCCATGGGCTGGCTAGTTTTGCACCTGGGGGACAGAGCGGTGAGAAGGTCAGGGCTCGTCCCAGAGGGTCATGTGCTGACAGGGGAGAGGCTCTGGACAGGCTGGCTGTCTGTGGCTCCAGGGCTGGGGTAAGGGGGAGGCTCACGGTATGGGAGGGGAGGGTCAGGGGAAGCCTGGTGGGCCTTGGGGGTTCTTGGTGGGCATCAGCCACACCTTCATGGGGAGGAAGCAGGGCAGGCGGAGGCCTGGACTGTCGTGTCCCGGGGAAACCAGCCCCCCTGGAGTCTGCCTGTCCCCCGCTGCCTCCTTCATCGCCCCCAGCCTTCTAAGCTCCTGAGAGCAACTGCCCTTCCCAGAAGGCCCGGGTCTCTCAGCCTCTGCAACTTTGATCCTGCTGTTCTGTCTGCCCAATTCTGTTTTCGTCCATTCTCCAGCGGGTCAGATGTTGTTTTGCCAGGACTCTAGCTCAATGCTGCCTGGGAAGTCTCTCCAGCCCGCTGGCCAGAGTCGCTGCCCAGGCCCTCACACCCCAGCCCACACTCACTTGCGGGTTTATGTGTCTCACATCAACCTCACAACCCTAAAGGATCACCTGAGGGCTGGTGTTCCTTTTAAATGCAGCTCTCAGAAGGGTGGGCCAGGCTGCCCTCTATTCTGATGCTTGTAGTGAGGAGTGCCCTGGAGCCCCGCAGGCAGGAAGGGGCACTCTGGTGCTTTCCCACGGCTTCCACTGCCCCCCACCCCTGCAGAGGGGATGAAGGATACTGCATTTTGGGTCAAGAAACAGGTTTAAAGAGATTTGTTACTCTCTCCAAGATCACATGGGAAGTGTCACGGTGGAAACAAGATGAACCCAGGTGTTTTTGGAGGGCTTAACTGCACATGGCCTCTGGGGAGGATGTGGGGAGCTAGGAAGTGTGCAGCCAACCAGCAGCCGGGGAGGCACTGAGAGGCTGGCCCTGCCCTGCACCCACAGCAGTTGCCAATTTGGCTACAGCCAGCCACGGAAGTGGCCAGGCAGCCTCTTGTCATCTAACGGGTCCGAGCAGAGCAGCCGGATTGAGTGCTCCTTCCCCAGGGTCCACCCAGGGCTGTCCTGCAGCATCCCTCCACAGTGGTCACTCCCAGTGGAAACTCTACTGTGGGACCAGTTTAACAGTGGCTACTTTTGGTCACTTAACAATGCCAGGCACACAGGAAGTGACCAAGTCCTTATAATAATGCCTATTACAATTTAGCGTTTGCTCTCGGGTTACCAAGGAAGTGCTTTATGAGAGTGAACAATTGCTAGAGATTCCCAAAGGGAAGAGTGAAAGATTATCAAGGCAAATACAAAGGTGGTGTTAGTAGAAGCTCACTGGACTCTGTTCAGCCTGGAAACTGGTTGCCAGGGAAGAATATTCTAGAACAGGGTTGGGCAGATTGCCATTGCCTGCAGCCAAAGCCAGCCCTTGGCCTGCTCTTGTACAATGCATGAGCTAAGAGTGGCTTTTACATTTTTAAAGTGTTATAAACAAAACAAAACAAAACAAAAAACCCACAAAGTAAAGTTAAGTGAAGAATGTGTGGGCCTCAGAGGCCCTCTGTGGCCTGGGAAGCCCAGTATTTTCTGACACTTTGAGGAACGGTGGCCAGATCCTGTTCCAGAGTTTGTTTTCTTGGTTTCTATAGTGTATTCCACAGATGCAGGTATTGCGGCAGACAGGATTCCTGAGCCAGTGAGTTGGGGAGATGCTGGGGCAGGTCGCATCAAACAGAACTCTACACAGGCCTGGGGGGCCTTAAATCCCTGAGGTTGTCCTACCTAGCAACCCTAAAGGATCACCTGAGGACTAGGGTTCCCAACCTGCACCTTGAGAACTGGTAATGAAGGGATCTCGTGGAAGAGAGTGGAACTGTGGTCACTAGAGCTGGGTTGGGGAACAGAGAGGTCAGGCCCTGGGAGCCAAAACAGTGAGTGGGAAGCCTCAGTCCTGGAGATCTACAGCCCAAGAGGGTAACCATGGTCTATGACAGTTCACAATCTATTTCAAGATAACTAGAAGAATTTGAGGGCTCCCAACATATAGAAATGATAAATGTCTGAAAAGATGCAGATGCTAATCACCCTTATTTGATCATTACATGTATTCAGGTAGTGAGTATCATATTGTATCACATAAATAGACACAAATATTATCTGTCAATTAAAAATAAAACATCATTTTTATAAAATGCATTTCCACCAGTTCAGGCCTTATGAGAAAGACAGCATTAGCTCTGACCCAGATGCTGGATCTGGTAGGGTCGATCCGGTAGAGGACATTGCGAATGATCACCGTTTCTTGTGGAATACCTTTTTAATTTTGCACAAGAGTGGCATTATTAAAATGGGAAAGTCGTGTCATCCGAGGCAAGCGCCTCCCAAGCATTGTCGAGAGCACAGCCTGACTGCGAGAAGGCTGCCATCAGCCCTGCCCTCCCGGCAGCCCCTCAGGTTCATCCTGGGACATGGGCTGTTTGTGCAGAAGAAATTCTTAGCAGACTAGAGCATACATCAAGCCAAGCTCCAGTGTTTGCTGAGCTCTGAAACCTCCAAAAAGCCTCAATTATTTAGTGAGGAGCTCTTGAAAGGCCAGATCTGGCCAAGGTAGACCAAGTCCAGCCAGGACTGAGCCAGGACTGTAGCAGTTCGCCACTCTCCTCTCCTTTGTTCATTCAGACATTCCTGGTACCCATTATGGGCTAGGCATTGTGCTCAGTGTTGGGGCACACATACCAGTGGAGAGATTCCTTGGCCCTCTCGAAGCTCATAGGCGACTGAGAGTCCTGATGAATATTTGTTAGTCCCTGGGTGTGTGCTATACTGGAAAACAAGGCCATCGGGCCTGGCCTTCGTGGAGCTCCCAGTCAAGCAGGAAACACAGGCACCAAGCAAGCAGCTGAAGTGCAGTGGCCAAATCCTGGGGCAGGGGCTCTGAGCACAACAGACTCGGTCTTCACTCCCACGGAGGTCATAACAGGATGTAGAAGACAGACACGTGGAGTAAAAGTCACCCGTGTCTGTATAGTGTGGCACTTATACCAAAAGGACTGCTATGGGCTCCTAGGAGCCAGGAATAATGATTTTTCAGGGAAGGGTGAGGAATTGTGTAGCCAGAGAAGAAACTGATAAAGGAGGGCTGGGGCTTACAAGACAGAGAAGAGCATTCCAGGCAGAGGGAGTACTGAGTTTGAACGTGAAGATATGAAGGCAGGTGGCCTGTGGGTCAGAGAAGGGGCCCAGTACTGACTGGGGCTGGGAAGGGCATCTTGAGGCCACACCAAGGGGTGTGTTCTTTATGCTGTTTGCTTTGGGAGCATTGCACAGATTTAAAACGCATGTGCAAAGCCTAGCGCTCTGAAGTCAAGCTGACTATATGGCTTCCTGTCAGTTTCCCACAGAGGCTGAGGTCTACTTCTTGGTGGGCTAGTTTCCCAAGAACAGGCTTGGGAAGTGGCTTCTTGAGAGAGTCAGGCCCTGGGCACTTTGATGATGGGCCCTTGGAGGGGAAGACAAAGATGTCCACGGGCTCCACAGCAACCTGCATGACAAAAGGACAGAATTTTAAAATTCTCATTTTCAATCTTATCAGAATCACAGTGACCAAGTCAGCCGTTCCTTTAAAATCAAGACTGACTTCACAGGATGACATGGGTAAGAACTTGCCGATCAAACTAATTTGGTTATTGCAACATGAGCTGGGTCTTGTGTGTCCTTGGGCCACTGCCTTAGCTCGATGGCTCTCTGTCTCTGTCACTCTTCCCTTTCCCCAGTCCCGTCCTACACACATTGGTCTGTTTCAAGGGTGGACATTTGAATGGGTGTTTCTTCTGTATTTAATTTTTTCTGATCTTGCTGACAACCTACTACCTGCCATACACTATGCAGCTTGTTTCTTTTAATCCTCAATTTGCCAGCCTGGAGAGACCTTTGAGACAGATTGTCATTCCATGTCAAAGAAGAGAAAAATGAACCTAGAGGAACGAAGCAACTTGACCAAGTTCTCTTCACAAGTAAGCGGAACCTAAACTCTGACTCCGAGTCAAGGTCCCCGCAAGGCTCCCAGCAGGACCAGATGCTCATGGTGGACTTGGTTCACATTGGCATCTAAGCCACAAAAGAATGGGAGTGCAGACCCTGAGCCTCTACACAGACTCTAATAAAGCTGCCTTGCAGTGGGGCGGACACGCGGAGCTGGCTCCAGGCGCCCGGACGGCTTTGCCCGCTGCATGAGTTCTGCACCTGGATCTGCCACCCACCTGCTGTGGTGCTGGGGAAGGTCTCTTCCCATCTTTGATTGTAATGATTTCAAAAATCAAAGGGGATTCGGCAATCACCTAGTCCTCCCCCTTTATTTAGGAGTGAGGAAGAGGCCAGGGCAAGATCTGAGCTGGTGAGGGGGAGCCAAGTGCAGAGCTGGGGCGGTCCAGCTGCAGGGCGCTCCCCTCTCCTGTGCAGGGAGGATCGCGTTTCCTGCCCTCTCTTCGGCTCTGGTTTTTTGTGAAGATCAGGCAAGTGGAATGTGAAACAGCACATTAGGGTTTGGGATCTGCTGCCCCTCTGCATGGAGTATTTGCTGCCTGTGGGTACACAGAGTGGGGGACCTTCTCTTCACATCCTTTTCTATCTTTCTCCACCTTTCATTCTCCACTTATAATTGTAATCCACATGTTATGGTAAAAACGTAAGTAACAATTTTGGTGTTTCAGATAGGCTATTTATTTCTTGAACTACTCTCTTCTACTGTAACTACTTAATATCTACTATGTGACCACCACTGTATGAGGTACCTACTGCTCAGAGAGGTGGAGGTTGAGATTTATCGAGTGGGTGAGTTACTGTGTTACCTGACATTTCATAGAATCTTTTCTAAAACACCCCAAGGTTAGGCATTCTTGTTGCTAATTTATTAACACATAAACCAATAAGGAGAGCCGTCAGCAGTGGGATCAAGTCTAGGTTACTTATGTCATGCTGACTCCTATGTGTGAGCGGTTCTGTTTGAAGATACAGCAGCATTTACTGTATCAGATACCAGTGTTTACGGAGTCCTTATCAGACAGGAAGTGCTGCATGAAGCACTGGACACAGTCAGGTGCTACCTCACTTGCTCTCCCATGGCTGGGCCAGGAGCTGCCATTAGGCAATGATTTGAGAAGAAGAAGCATACCTCGGGGAGGTGGGTGACCTGCAAGCCGTACCTGGGTTGTAGCTGGACAGCATGCAGAGCTGCCCCCCCTGCTCAGGCCTTTCTTCTAGAAAGCGATGTGTCTGTGCATGTTTTAAAATAGCATCGTGGAGCTTTTCCAGAGTTCTGCAAATACTAGGAATTCATTTAAAATTTTTCATTACAATGTTGTGTTTTTTAAAGAAGGGAAAATGGAAGCTAGGATTTCCAGAGGCGGAAAAGTAGCAGGAACTTCATAGTAAATGAGCAAATCACTTAAACAAGTTTGAAAATAAAAAGTGCAGAACTTGGAAGATTCTTTGGGGGGAGGTAGTCTTTTCTCATATGAAGATGCTGGACTGACTGGGAGGCCCAGTAAATGATTCACAATGGATTCTTACTCTCACTGGTGGGGAGGGGGGACCCAGCTAGGAAGACTGTCCAAAGCCCTCTTCTCCAAGGGGTTGGACACAGATGCCTTCAGGATCCAGAAATGGAAAGTGGATTTATTTGTGAATACTACCCTTAAATGCCGAGCTATTTTATGGAAAGGTAAAGCAAGTAAATATAATGAGAAAAAGCTTCAAGCAGGAGGTCTCTCGCTCCTCACAGGGAGGGTAGACTGCAGTTTTATTAGAGCTCTTCATACCTCTAGGTTCATTTTTCTCTTCTTTGAATTGGGAATGATAATCTGTCTCAAAGGTCTCTCCAGGCTGGCAAATTGAGTATTAAAAGAAACAAGCTGCATAGTGTATGGCAGGTAGTAGGTTTTCAGCAAGTATCGGAAAAATGACTGTCCTCGTCAATGGGTAGCACTGATATTACGGCAGATCCTAGGTGTTCTTCATCCCCACGCTGCCTCTTGGGGCAGTGTATGCTGCAGGAGCTGCATGTTGCATGGGGTACCCATGAGATTTGCCCAGAAACATGGTTGCTGTGCAGAAATGACAGATGCCTTGGGGGTGAGAAGCTTTGTGCTCTTTGGAAAGGGCCTCAGAGACAAGAGACAAGGGGAGCCATGTTCCAATAGCATTATGGGCAAGAGCTTTCCTAGGAATGCTGTGAGTGCTGCAGACCTAGCTGCTCCTCGGCATAAAGGGGATAACGGGGATTTCTCACCATGTTGGTGGGGTAGTGATGGCAATGTATGAAGGAGCGATTCTGAATTCCTATGGTTTTCAGTTGGACCTTTTAAGCAGCCAGCTGTAAAACTTGATCCTAAACAAAAGAAACACCAAATTAGATGCAACAAAAGACATGCATTGGTTGAGGTCTCAGAGTGGTAGCTGACCACTGTGGCAATGCTTGACCAGCCATGTCACTTAGAAACACCACGTTGTCAAAGACAGCCTCTGGTCCGGCTGGAGCGGTGCCCAGACCGTCTGTTAGTGAAGATAATTTGCAATGGAAAAAAGTCTAAAATCTTTTCCAGCAATTCTTCTCTTCTCATTATGTAATTTTTTTCACACTTAAGGTGAAAATTTTGTAGGAACACTGGAAGACATGATTGGTACTTCCTTTCATAAAATTAAAGATTAAATGAGATAATACCTTTGAATAGATTTTGTAAGCTGTGGAGTAATTTTATACATATGAGGTTTGTCAAAATGACCATGAAGATGTGGAAGTCTGGAGAGAAAATGATAAAACTTGGTAATTAAAAATTATGCATTCTAGAAATTTCTGTCACGTGCAGATGGAAAAAAAGACCCTAAAAGGTGACAAATGTACCCTCCACCTGAGTGTTGACAAAGGTCAACAGACAGTAAGACATTATTGCCACATAGTAGTTCTTTCTGATGACAACTCTCAACACCAGGTAGGACTTTGACTGCCAAAGATGCTTTAAAAAAAACCTCATCCTTTGTGACTGCTAATTAAAAGGGTCTTAAAAAAAATTAAGACACTTTAAGAAAATCAAAAGCCAAAATACCACCCATGGTCCCAGCTCCTTGGGAGACTGAGGCAAGAACATGGCAAGTTCAAGTCCAGGGCTGCCAGTTTATTCAGACCCTGTTTCAAAGAAAAAATTAAGAAGGGCTGAGGAGGTAGCTTGGTGGTAGAGTGCCTCCCAGGTTTAATCCCAGACACAGGGTGTGGGAGCCAGAATCCCTGGGGAAACACTGAGATGGAATTGGAACCAAGGATTGAGGCCTGGGGGCTCATAAAACCCCACAGCATGAGATTCCAAAATCCATCCTGCTAGTGACACTGTAAATATCTTTTTCCCCCAAAGACCTGCCATTAGAAAGACTGTCATGTGAAATAAATACCAGTGTAGCTGCTCCAGGGGTGCAGGGACAGTGGATTCCACTCACTCTCTCCTCTCCAGATCACTTGCAGCCCCACCTCCCCTCCCATAGCCCCTGGCCCAGTATCACCCATGGGCCAACTTGAAGCTGAGTCCAGAGGGGTGGGTTCATCTGGGCAATGTATGCCTGGGCATCCCAAATTCCAGGTGGACCCTCCACCCTGACTGGTCTAATGAGAAGGAATGTCCTTAGCCATGATTTGCAGGACGAGAGAAACTTGAGATCAACAAGTACTATCACAGAATTCCAACAATGCATATTCAGTGCAGTTTCTACAAAGTCAGTCCCTGGCCCAAAAATTAAAATTCTCAAATAATGATGAAATGCTCTAGTTGAGTGCAGTCTGCAGGGATTGAAGACACCTATAACTTCACCTGCCCTCCTCTTCCAGCCTATGAGGGAGGGCCAGGGCCAGGACTCAGTCTCTGGGTATTTCCCTCCTCTCTGAACGTATTCACGTAAAAAGGGCAGAGATACAGTTAAATCATCATTTGTGAGTTGAAGTATGACTGCATACACACACATACACACACACGTTGATATCCTTTTCTTTTTGTATACTGGTCATTAGTAAACGACACTGGAGTGGCAACCGGTTTCCCTGAAACCAAAGCTTTTCTGTAAATTCAAAACTTCACACCAAGTTGGGGAGTCCTAAAATCTGAGCTGCTCTTAGAAGGTGTATGAACTGCAGCTCTGGGATGCAGCAGGTTTTGCCTTGATCCACAGAGGAGAATTGGGCTGCATAAGTGGAAACCAATTTCCACGTGGTCCCCAATCTTGCCTTCACAGGATGAGCTTTTACAAAGAGTGGAGGCTTTGTGAGGCCCTGAGGGAGGCATTTCTACCTGAACACAGGCTCATACTTTCACTGCAACCTGCGTGCCTTTTAAAGTGATAAACTGTAATTGTTTAAAGCTTGGCTCACTTTCCTTCCCTCCTAAGAAGGAGAAGTCTGCCAAGTCGGCTTTGATGGTCTCAGCTGTTTGGGAGTGGGGCAGTCACATTGTTAGATTCGTTTTGCAGCTGGATCAGTGAGTTATATTCATTCAAAAAACCAGATTTACCTGATTGGCTCCAGTTTTCCTCCATGTGCACTCACAAGGGCATCAATTACCCTGGCCTCAACCAAGACAGCTCTACTCCTGGAGGAGATTGTTATTGCTGTTCTTCTGGCTCTGGGATCGCTGTGCCTTCTCTCCAGGGTTCTCGAGCCAGATGGGAAGGGGGCTTGTGCTGGGAGCGCTCTCACCCTCACTGAGAACGTCTCGCCTATGTAGCAAGTTCAGTTTCTATTTCTGAGAATTTTGTCAGAAGTCTTGACAATCAATGAGAACTGAAAACAATTAGTCACAGTTGTGGATTTCTTCAAGTTCATGGTCAAAATAGCTTCACAGGGAAAGCCAGGTCTGAAGGCAAAGGCAGGGTTGTGCTGAATACAGTTTTCACCCAGACAATGACATTGCCATCTGGGGCTCAGGACACATTATGACATTCCCTTTGTTCAATCAGAATTATTACCAGGAGTGATTGGTGCATGACTGTAATCCCAGCAGCTTGGGAGGCTGAGGCAGGAGGATTCTAAGTTCAAAGCAGCTTCACCAACATAGCAAGGCCCTAAGCAACTTTGCAAGACCCTGTCTCTAAATAAAAATTGTAAAAAGGGATGGGGAGCTCAGTGCTTAAGTGCCCACTGGGTTCAATCCCTTGGTACCAAAAATAAATAAATAAATAAATTAATTAATAAACTTAAAAATGGCAAATAAATAAAGTTCTTTCCAACTTTCAAATGCCAGCTGATTTGCAGAGCTGCCTACAATTCCTATCCATGTTAGATGCTACGGTAGGTGTTGAAATCTTCAAAGCAAGTCTGAGCAAAATGTTTTTAACCAGCACAAACACAGCCACACAATGCAATTCTTATTATCAATAAAAGAAAATTCTGAAGTCCCCTGAATTAAAGGGAGACTGCATTTTCTTTCATTATATTCAGTGTGTCCAAGTGGACTCACATAGACTGGAACTCAGGAACAAGGAGCTAACCTCTCTACTTCTGGCAGAAGTGTTGGGAAAATGAAAAGAGGGAAACAGCACTTAGAAGAACTGAAAACCTGGTTAGCCTGGCTCTTAGGCTCTGGATGTAGGCCCTGTTCTGCTGGGTATCATTGCCCTATTGTTCCAGAGAGCTCTGTTTATGTGGAGGACTGACCACAGCTCCCCAGCCCTGCCTGCAGCTGGGCTGGGCTCATGGGGAGAGCCCTCGTAGCTGGCAGGGCTCCAGAAGATCCAGAGTGCTCTGACAGTTTGCTCTGGGTTAGGGGTGTGTGCCCCATATTCTGGGTTGCGGGTGGGGCTGTGGAGGACCGAGCAGGTGCAATGGAGAGGAGCGTTGAAAGATGGGCAGGAAAGGATCTCCCTTGCACAGACACTGGTGTGGACAAAGTCACAGAGATGTGACCCAGCCTGGGCCCAAGTGATTCAGGAAGCCCCATGACCCCACAACACAGAGCAATTCCCAACCCTGGGGCATCTATTTACCTCTGGAATTTCAGTTTCCGTCTATGTCATTTGGGGCTCAGAGCCGCCTTGCAGCTTTAGAGTTAGACAAGATTTAGAAGTAGAACTTGTGTCCTGTGAGTATGGCAGTGGTTTGGTTTGGAAGGTCAAGGTGCTGGACAAGCCGAGGCTCCCTTCTCACTGAGGGCTCCCGACTTCCCTCCCCGTGGTCTCGGACACTGGGCACCGGGGCTTCTGCTTTGAGTGTGGTTTGGTCCCTTCGCTTCTGCTGGCTTCTCCCCTCCCCTGTGGCCTGGTCCCTCAGCTTCCCTGATTCAAGCTCACCCTGCGTCCCCTGGAGATGACCCCTGGAGGAAGCTGCCTCCCGTGGCTACAGGAGCAGGGTTCGTTTTCCAAGGTCCGTTTGTCCTTGTTCTTGATTTTTCACCTTCCGACGTGGCCCAGGTCTCAGGATGTCTGATCCCTTGTCAGACAAATTCGGAGACACGGACACATTCTGAGGGGGCTTCACGACATTTCCCTTTCCTCCTCCCCAGCTGGCCTGCAGAGG
>NW_025999977.1:55656629-55691014 GCF_001458135.2 Marmota marmota marmota
GGGGGGGAAGCAGGGGATTGGCTTGGCAAAGGCTGCCTGTGGGAGGACTAGCGGCTCCAGGTCTCCCGCCAGTTGCGGGTTGCGGAGGAAAGGCTGGAAGTCTGCTATTTCCCCAGGGAGAGGGGGAGCTGGGTGTGACTTGGTTCTGTGAGACCTCTCCTTGAAACACTTTGAAACAAAAACGAGAGATGGAGTGGGGAACAGGGGCCGTGGACTTCCCCTAGCGGGGTAGCAAGGACGGCCTGAAGCCGCGGGAGCTTTGGATCTAGAGCTGTGGATTTACACTCCAGTTCTTCCTTCCCTTAACACGCCTCTGGCCCCGTGCCCCGGACTCACCAGCAAGCCACAGCTGCTGCCAAGTGATTTACCCCTTGACGACGGTGCTGCTGCGGAGATTCTGCTTTTCAGATGTTTTTAAAACAGGTGAATTGTTTCCTTAGCTCCGGTCTGTTGTTTGCGCCATCTGATATTTGGGGGTGCAAAGAAGGGTTAACAGAATCAATTTTCTCAAGTAGAGATCGTATAGGGGGATGAGGGAGGATGCACCACGTGATTGCCATGACCCCCCCCCCCCCCCCGCCCCCGCTGGACCACTATTGCTTTCCTTGAGAAATGTCGTCATTAACTCCTTCTCCATCATGGTTCCTGATCCTCTCAAGACAGATGAAGTAAGTAAGATGAAGCAGAACTGAAGAAATGCACTCTGATCTAAGGGATCGTAGCCCTGTCTGTTAGGACCCGGGGCTGTGCTCATGGGAGCTGGTGAAGACATGGACAGGTGTCCCTCAGGGGGAGGCCATGGGGAGGGCATTTGTGCTGCCTGGTCCAGCACAGATCCTTTGAAAAAAGCACTGGAGCTGGCTGTGAGGGAAGGGCCCATGCAGAGAGCGATAGGACCCTGGTGTGGGCACAGCCTGTGCAGGGAACAGAGTTGGAAGCCCAGCCGCCCAGGTTTCCACCACTGATGAAGCCTTGCATGGGACACTTCGTGCTTTTGCACCTTGAGTGCTTCCTGTATCCACGGGAGCAGTGCTAACCACCTCAGGAGCGCTGTGAGGAAGGAGCTGGATGGACAGGATGTACCAGATGTCCTTCATTGCAACGGGCACTGGATGCCCAGGCAAGTCTAGAGTGCCATTGCTTTTTGTTTGGAAAGAGGTGAACTGGAGAGAGAGGCCAGAGTCTGCCAGGAAGGGACATTGTTTCTGCAGGAATCCTCTCCCTTCTGTTCCCCCCACGTCCTGAGAAGGGTGTTTCCCATGGATGCGTTAGTTCCTTCTGCAGTTCTGAGTTCAAGATTCCGTTCTTGGGGGCTCTGGAGCCTCCTGAAAGGCGAGGCTGTCTAGTTTAGCAGCTCTGAGGATGCTTACCTGTGCACTGTTGCCAAAGTGCTCACGAGTCCCCCTTGAAACTCCGATGAGAGGCATCTCAGTGGACTGCGGTAGCACGAGATCGCCTGCAGCGGTGAATTCATGAAGACTGTGTGTTCACTCCACTGGGACTTGGGGATCTGAGCACCACCTGAGATCTGCAGCCCTGCGGCCTGGGAACTCATCTCCACATGTTTTGCACCATTTGGTGTTGTCCCTGCTTTCCAGCATGAGTTTGGAAGTAGCCCTAAAAATCCAGTCACCCATATTTTGCATTGTTAACAGCACATTTCCAATTAAAAGCACAAGTTTATGGGTATGAATCATGCACTTTGTATAGATTCTGCTATGTGATGATTTACTTTCTTGACCCCAGATAAATTACACACAGTGAACTTGGTCTGCTTTTATACCACCCCTCTGCGGAGGCCAGGTTATCATAAAGGGAATTGATCAGAATGACAAATTTAGTGGGTGGTGGGAACCCTATAATTTGGACCCTGTAGGCAAGTTATTTTAAGGAAGTGAAGAGTCAACCTAGCTTTTATAATTCCTAGGGCCCTTTGTGCTTTAAAACCTCATTTAACATGTGCGATGCAGAGGTCAACTTCCCCAGTGGAAACACGGAAACCCCAACCCAGCTCACCTGGACATCCCAAGAGGGGAACAGCTCCCTGCCCTGTGACCTGCTGGCCAGGACCTACACTGAAGAGGTGCCAAGGAGGAAGAGTTTGAAAGCCAAGCTGAATTTCAAATTGACTTAGTCAGCTAAACTGAGGTCTCGCAGGCACTCTTGTTTGTTTGCAGGGCTGGGGATCAACCCAGGACCTAGTTCGTGCTATGCGAAGGCTCTACCCTTGAGCCATGTCCCTCATTCTTTAAAGACAGTTTTAATGCCAAGTGTTCCTTTTGTGAGAAATACATCTTACAAGTCTGGAGGCATATAGTGCGCTGCTGGGAGCTGGTGCTTGGGCTACTGCGATTGGCCTTTTTTCTCCTATGAGTAGCCTAGGAGACCTTTCTTATCTTTAAACACTGAGGCCCAGAGACGGTGAGTGTTTTATTCCAGGACACACAGTACCCCCAGGGAAGGTTAAACCACATGGAGAGCACCGTGCTCCGTGAAGACATGTGGCTGGGGCTCCTCTCTCCCATCTGTGCCTTTGCTGCTCAGTCCACGGTCTCAGAGTCAGCGCCTTGGTCTTATCTGATAGTTTGGCAGGAGCATAGGACTCAGGCTCTGGCTTAATCCTGGGGAATTGGCATCTGCATTTGGGGCAGCATCCATATTCATGAAACCAGGAAACACACGCATGCACACACAGACGAGCAAGAAACATTGGAACAGACTAATTTGCATCCTACTTAGATTCATAAAATGTTGACCTTGAAGATTTTTCTTTATCCCCCACAGAGGTGACCAACCCTTCCCCACCGCATGCATGCACACCCCGGTCACACTGGTCTTTTAATTGACTACTGAAGACTTTGGGTGTTTCCCCTAAGCCTCTCTGCCTTTGTGGGGACTCTGCCTCCACCCAGCAGCCCCCCCTCCAGGCTCCTCCCAGACAACAGGGGGCTCTTACTAACCCAGCTCCTTGCCCTTTCTACACGAAAATCCTGCATGGGTTTGCTATGGCCTGGCTGCGTCCTCTCTAAATTGACCTGTGGAGTCCTGACCCCAGTTTGACAGGGGACCTTTGGGCATGATGAGGTTTATGAGAATCATGAGGAGTGGCACGCTTGCAAGAAGAGAGGGAGAGCCTCACCAGGACTGATCATGGTGGCTGATCAGGTGGTGGCACCAGGGCTGATCATGATGGCACTCCACGCTCGAATCTCCAGCCTCCAGAACCGTGGGAAGTGCCTGTCTGCCACTGAAGCCCTGCCCCCCATCTTTGTGGTGTTTTTTATGGCTGCACAAGCCAACTCAGGGAAAGTGCCAACTCCCAAGCAATGTGACAGCCCTCTGTGACTTGGGCACTGGTGATTGCTCAGAGGAGGCTTCAGGGCTGTGCGATTGAGATTAGGAGGAGGGAAGGTTTTTCTGGGACCCCAAAGAGACACTCGGGTTCACCAGGCTCCAGTGTTGGCTGGTAAGTCCGTGGGTCACTTTGACGGGCATAGCTGCCCAGGCATGGGGTGGAGCTCATTCTGGGTGTGTTGTGGCATTCTAGGTGACTCTGGCATCTGAACTGGTAGCTGGAGTAAAGCAGAGGGACCTCCCTAGTGTGCAGGCCTCGTCTTGTTGGCTCGAGTCCCGAGTGGAGCAGCCGACTCCAGCAGAGGCCCTCTTTTCCTGACCTTTGAACTTGAACTGAGTGCTGACACCCTGGGTCTCCTGCCTGGTGACCTGCTGTAACAGGGACACACGGTGGCTGACGGCTGCAATGACATGTATTCCTCATAGTCCCAGAGGCCGAAAGTCCCAGGTCAAGGTGCCAACCGATGTGGTGTCTGTGAGGACCTGTGTCCTGGCTCGTAGACAGCCGGGTGGGGAAGGGATGGCCCATTCTGTCCTCCTCCTACCTGGCTCTGCTAAGAGAGTGCCCTGGGGAGGGCGACCTGGCCACCCGTGGAATCCCAGGACACGGGGCAAATGATGCCCCCCCCAGGGACATGGTGGAGCTGGGCAAGGGGGTAACTGTGCTCAGAGATTGAGAACAGCCCCACGTCACCAGGTGGACCCTGAGCCCACCCTGCCTGCCCCGCCCTCCTCTCTAGCTCCTCAGGGCTGAGGAGGCAGCCCTCGCTCTGGGCCCAAGGCTCCACAGGGAATGGGGGGAGCCGAGGCTGTGGACTTGACCTTCACCACTCCTCTCAGTGCCTGCAGGAGCTGCGGGGCTGACAGTGCCACCAGAAGCCACTTGCCTCGGACAATGGCCGGACTTGGCAACCCTGTGAACAATCCTACCTTTACCTTTACCAGTTTCTTTTCGATGTGAGTTCTTCAGAATCTTGTTAATGGAGACCAAGGGGTCAGGATAGGGCTGGGCTTTGTGAGCAGAAATGTATGCCATTTTTTGGGGCTTTCTCAGAAAAAAAAAATCACAGACATAAAATGTGCAAGTGCCTAGATGAATATCTATTTATAATAAGAAAAAAAAAACCAAATTTTATTTTCATTTTTATTTTTTGGTACTGGGGATTGGACCCAGGGGTGCTTAACCACTGAGTGACATCCCCAGCCCTTTTAAAAACTTTTATTTTATTTTGAGAGAGTCTCACTAATTTGCTTAGGGCTAAGTTGCTCAGTCTGGCTTTGAGACTTGTGATCGTCCTGCCTTAGCCTCCTGATTTACTGCAGTTACTGGCATGTGCCCTGCTCCTGGCTAGAAACCAAATTTTAAGAAGTTGCAAAGAATCAAATACCACAAAACCAAAGAAGAAGAAAAAAAAATCAGTGTAACATTTTTATTAATTAATGGCTTGAAACATCTCTATGATAACTTCTATTCCTAAATCTTTGGCTATGATATAGTCAATGAAATACTTCTTACTGATACAACAATTTGTAATAATTTTTATGCACAGAGACAGGGATAACTCAATCTTCCTCAGCAGAGTTGATTAAAATTTATTTTAATGATTTTTAAAACACAATACACTAGTTGTTTGTACAATGGCTTCGGGTTTGCACCTCACCAACACAGGCTTTCAGGTAAAGTGTGTTTTGTTGGACTTCCATAAACAAATGCCTGTGCCACATCACCAATTGTGTCCTTACAGGAAAGAGCCTCCAGGTTCTGCACGCCACAGTTCCTGCTTTCAAAGTGGTGATCAGGAGAATTTTCCACAGACCTTTTATTCTGCACGCTTCAGATCGTATTTCTGTTTATGACCCTCATTCTTCTTGTGCCAGATGTCACAGACACATGTATGTTGCATGTGCTTTCTGATCTTGGACTTCCATGTCACAGTGTATAGGTGCCGGCATTGTGGGCAGCAAGAACCATCTGGAAGTGGTCCCTGCCCTGGGAAAGACAATTTCGACACGTGGAAGAGACAGGGAGGGACAGGGAATCAGACAAATGTCCCCCAATAAACCCAAATTAAGTGTGCCTACTTCTTGTTAACAAAGACTTAAAAGCCATTCAACAGAACCCTGCAGAAGGGGAGGAGTTGGGGTGGAGACACGGAGTAAGACAGTCTAACTGGTTATGGTTAAAATACTTTGTTTTAAAACATTTTAAAAATAAATGAATTTTCAACCATATCTGTGTCACAAGGTGCCTTCCCCAGGGGGTTGGAAGAAGCCTATGGAGAGCAGAGTCTTGAAACTTTAGCTTCCTGGAACATCTGCCTCTGATGGAAGCTTTTAAAACTAGGTACAGAAAAGTTGGGTTGCACAGTAGAAGTTCTCCTTAAGGCAAAGTTAGTATCACAGCAGAATATAGAAAGGGGCTGGGCAAAGCCAACTGCCAGAACTCAGAGTCCCTCTAAATAACAATGAGGGGGATACTGCTCCAACTCAGCTGGCTTTTGAAGCAAGACACCCATGGATTTCTTCATTTACCTAAAAATGAAGGTGAGGGCAAATAATAAAAGCAAAGTTTATTTAAACAGCAACGGAATGCTGGTGTTCAAGATGTCCTTAGAAAGGACAGTCCACAGGAGGAGGCCGAGGCCCAGGTGTTTCTAAAGCTGGATTTTGACACAGTGAGTATTTATCTTCAGGGAGGCGCCTGCCCTGCTGACAGGATGGATGGGAGGCTGGGCACCAGGCGGCGAGGGAGGTGCTGCTCAGGGCACAGCTGCCTTTGGCCCAGTCCCCAGGAGTCACTGTCACTAGCAGAGCTGGCTGCTCCTGAGGGGAAAAGCAACAACAGTAAAAACCAGGTTCTGTGGAGTTGGCAGTGGCTTTGGGGATGGGTGAAAGGAGTATGCTGGGTGGCGGGTGACCCCCTACCTGCACCCCAGAGCATGCAGCCCTGCTGTCTGCAGGGAGGACAAGGGACCAAGGCCACTGGGACAGGGGCAGAGGACTGGCCAGGACTCCAGCCCCAAGGCCACAGTTCCATGCTTCCTCTGTGTGAGCTGGTGTGTGTCCTGGAGCCGGCTGGGCTGTTCCTGAGAGTCTGGGGTCCTCCCAGCTGGCCACCTGCCTGCTCCTGATTCCTCTTTCTCTCCTCTTTCAGGACCACTGGGGACAACCCCATTATCTGGGGATGTGGTCTTTTCTGGCCTCTTCCTGAGGCATTTCAAGCTTTGACAATATCCCCTGTGGCCGTAGTGACGTTGAAAGCTTCCATCTGTGAAACCGCAGCTTGTCAGCACCTATCACGACCCAGGAGCAGACACTAATTTCGCCTCAACAAATGGAGAAAACCCAATTTATATAAAGTATCATGGTTGGGAAGGAAGTGACACATTCATGAGGTTTTTAAAGCTGTTTCCTTTTGACAGGACTTGCACGGTGGCAGTGTGGACCCAACACTTGGGAAGTGTTTTGAAAGGATGAAGAGGGGAACCTAGAAGTGTTGAGCACCAACACCCAGCACATCCTGGCTATTTGCCAGGTGGCCACCTGTGCCACCACCCCCTGCCCACAGCACGGCCACCATGTTCTGGGGGAAGAATGTGAGGGTGAAGGAATCTGTCCTGTGTTCAGAAGTATAAAGAACAACTACCTACTTTCTTCAAAGTAGGGATAGTTTAATATTATGGAATCAAGGTCAAAGGAAAGATACCTAGAAAGATCTTGCAAATTGTAAATCAATGTAGATACAAGGCAACTTTAAAAATAGAGGCCAACACAGCATCAAAACAGACGCAGACATCCATCATTCACTGAAGAAGGTGTTTTGCAGTGGCGACACTCTGTGACTGAGGACCTTCCTGGTGTGACGCGCTGGCCCTGGTCTGTGGACACCACACTGTCTGCACACCATGGACCACGTGGCCTTGGAGGCTGGTTCTTGCAGGGTGTCCAGTTTCTTTTCTCTTACTTCGTCTCTCTCAAGCCTGTCTGACCTGGACAGTGAATCATATGGCCCCTCAAAGTACTGTCCTGCTAGCACTGTGCCCCCCAAAGTCTGAGTCGAAGCTGGAAACTTAGAGACCACCTCCTTGACCCACTTGTGTTACAGAAGAGGCATCGGGAGCCACTTTGCAGTGTCCCCGGGGGCTTGCAGGGTGGGAGGAAGAATGAAGACACAGTCCAGGTTGGGGCTGGGCTATCTAGCCTCTGTTCCCTGAAGGCAGAACAGCACTGAGATGTAGGTGATGGGGGGCGGCAGATGATGCTGAGAAATGATGGTTCTCATCGGGGGAAGTGCTGATTCCTGTTCAATTTCTTTTAGGAATTTTAGGTAATTCTTGGGGAAAAGCTGAGTTAGCTTTCTGTTACTGCCACAAATACCTGAAGTAGTCAACTTACAAGGAGGAAAGGTTTATTTTGGAGGTTCTGGTCCTTGCTCACTCCATCTTGATGCCTTTGGGCCAGTCAGCGCCTTATGATGGGTGCAGAATCGAGCGAGCTGCCAGCCTCCTGGCAGCTGGGAGGTAAAGAGAGGACGAGGGCACAGTCCCCATTGCCCCTCGCAGGACATGCTCCCATGGCCTAACTTCCTCCCTCTGGGCCCCAACGCCCAAAGGTTCTTAGAAGGGCCACGGTGGGGATGAAGTCCTTAATACATGGGCCCGTGTCGGGCATTGAAGACCCAAACCACAGCAGCCAGTCATGGGCTTTAGGAAAGACGCATCTTGGCATCATGGTTACGGGTGGCTGAAGCAGGGGTTTACGCCCACCCCCAAGGTGCCCACGGGAAACACTTGCTGCTGGTGATCAGTCTAAGTGACTCTTTTCTATCTGGGACAATTGAAAGTGAGAATCTGATTGTCGTGGCCGAGGTGGTACGGATTGTGGTGGGACAATGAAGGGCTGAAAGGAAGACAGGCCAGGTGGGGAGGCACAGCGGCTGTCCCTGGAGAAGTGAAAGAGCCTAACATTATCACACCTGTGGGGCCAGGTGGAGGAGCCCAGCAGGGAGGCCCTGCCCAGCCACTGCGGGATGGCTAGAGCAAGCCTCAGCCCCTGTCACGGGTTTGGGGCAGAGCTGATGGCTGGCAGAGGAGTGGCAGAGTTCTAGAGTGGAAAAGGTAAGGCGTCTTGAGTGCAGGCCATGGGCCTGGAGAGGCGGGGCAGCTGGCTGGATGCAGGTGTCCTGCCTGGTCATTAGAACACGGTTGCTTTGGTTGGTCCTAAGCTGGAAGAAAGACAATTACAGCAAGGCCGTCGGTCCTCCGCAGGCCTCAGCTGTCCAGCCCACTGCTCTGAAGTCATGCTTAGATGCTGGGACTGGCCCTGGGGACCGAAATCTGGCTTCTGCCAGTCTGACTCCGGGGGCAGGCTGGGCTCCTGGGACTGTCTACTATAGACAAAGGGCTGGCTTCCTGCCCTGGTCACAGCAGGTTGGGGTCAGACTTCTGCTTTGATGGACGTTCTGGTCACTGTCGGTGTATTTAGAATCTTACCCCTTTCTTTTGCAGTGGTCTGTTTGGCTTTAAAACAGCCCATCCTGCCCATCAATAATTTTTTAGTTTTTCATTTTGGTGTTCTTTGGAAGCCAACATCACTTGAAAATGTGCCTGGGGATAATTTGACAGCACCTCTGCTCGTCTCAAGTCAGTTCATCGGATGGTCTTGTAGCGAGCAGGTGTTTTCCATCAGGATGCGTTTCTTCCTATCTCAGAAGGTAGCAGGAGCACTTCCTAAACAGGGCAGCAGAGAGACCTAAGACCAGAAACCATCGATTCGTGAATTTTAGGGCAGTCCTGGTGTGGGGTGAGAAGTCGAGTGAGCGAGGGGTCCCTGCCCTGCAATAGCTGTTCATCCATGTCACATGCGATAGAATTCACTTCTCCCTGTTCCTGGGGTGACAATAAAGTGGGGCCAAGGGTTTTTCCTGAAGTTGCTCTCTGCGTGCAAAGTAAACTCGGAGGAAAATCACGTTGTTATGTAAAAATGTAAACTGTGCAAGGAATAAATGACTTCTGACTGAATTCTATTAAGGAGCTCAAACTTGACTAATTCTTGGCCTGGATAAGCATTTACCTCTAGCGATTGCTTACCACTAATACTGTGAGGATTTTATAAAAGCTACTAAACACTATCTGGAGTCAACATTGACTCCTGAGGAAGGTTTGCCAGGAGCTTAGAATATGTGGATGGAAGCTTTTGCTTCCTGGGTTTTTGTACAGAGTTTGAAACATCAAAATTCTTTTTAATAGTCATTAATAAAAGAAAAACCAATACACAGACTTGTAACCAGGAAAGCTGACATCTGATATAGAAATGGGGGGAGGGAAAAAAAACCTTAGGAATTTTGCATAATAAGCCAAGTAGTGTCCATCCCTAGTGACTTCCAGCTACCTAGCCTGGCTGTTGCTTTAGTCTCAGAAATGACATCTCCTTGAATCCATATGTGTTCCCTGGGACACGTGAGTCATAAATAATGACTAACGCATTTCTAATTTAGAGGTGAAATGGACATCGTCTGTGCTATGTAGACGGTGGACTGCTGGCTTCATGTTCCCACACCAGAGCTAACAGTGGATGTTGGCTGATGTTTTCAACAGGGAGGAATAAAGAAGGCATCCGTGGTCCATGCACCTGGGCAGGTGTCAAGGTCAATGAACCTTGGGAGTGGGGTTTGATTCAACTTGACCTCCTAGTGAACATATAGGAATGAAGAAGTTTTGATTTTAGTGAATATGTTGGAGATTTATATATCCTCTTTATTAGGCCGAGGGAGCCCAGAATGACTAGTATTTTATTACACTGCTATTGTGATTGCAACACAATATACTTAAACTTATATACAGCCACCTTTGTATCCAAAGATTGAGCACGACCTTGATCTACCAGTTGAGGATCTGCTCGTTTCCCTAAGTCAAGGCTTTTCCTTAACCACTGACTGTGCAGGTGAGCTGCTGGCCTTTCCCTCCCTAAGATGTCACACTTGGCCAATGGAGGGAGATGAGAGGGCCGCAGCAGCATCTCACCTGGACTCACTTTCTGTGAACTTCATTGGCTACTGAACCTCTCAGTCCTCATTTATTGAGGACTTGAAGTGAGATTTCTCACTGGCAAAAGGAGTGGGTTAGATGCGAAATGTGTCCTTCCATTCCACAGTTCACTGTGAGACAGACACGTGTTTCTTAGAGCGAAAGACAATGATGAATTGTTTTATCGGCCAGGCCACAAGCACCCTGAGAAAGTCCCCAGGCGGGTACCGTGAAGCCCTGAAGTGGGTGGGTGTTTCTCTTATGAACCTTATGTAAGAATTGCTCTTCAGATATTAGGCTTCACTTGTTTGTTTTTCTAAAGAAGCGGAGGGATTTGAGGTCCTTCTTATTAGCGGGGACAGATCAGGACTGTGCTCAGGCTGCTAGGCAAGCTACCTAAGGTCATCCTGCTTCTGTTTTCTCAAGACCAAATGGGTCACTAGGAAGATGAAGGAATGCATGAACAGCATCTAGAGCCATCCCAGGAGCTACCACCTCAGGTCCACCTCTTGGAGAAGGCCACCTGAGGGGCTGGCGGAGCAGACACCATCTGTGCTGCAATTCCCCACTCACAGGAAAAGCAGAGGCAACAGGGACTGGTGGGCTAGATGAACGATTTGCCTGCCTTAACAACCCGGGTCAGAGCAAAGCCTTCCCATCGTGGTGGCACGGCTACCTCAAAGAATAGGAAAAATGGGAAAGGTTCAAGGATGCAGTCTGGGAGAGTTGGCATCTGTGTAGGGCTTTGTCCCCAAGGACGAACTTGCTCTCTCCACTGTAGGCAATGCTGTCAAAAAACTTGTTGACATCTAGTCATTATTCTGTCAACTAAGAAGCATTTCTCTTAATGTCCCCAAATACAAGTTTTGAGAAACGGGTGGGACTTATAGGTCAAATAGGAGCTCGTGTTTGATCACTGGAGGAGCGGCCAGGCTGTTCCCTGGATGGCCACACCGTGGTACAGCCCCGCCAGCAGTGTGTGACGGCCCTGATTGCTCCACGTCCTCACCATGCAGCCATCCCAGCCGGGTGTCCAGTGGCATCTAATTGGGGGTTTGATTTGCATTTCACCGTTGGCTGATGATTTTGAATATCTTTTCATGTGCTGTTGGCCCTTGGTGTATCTTCTTTGGAGAAATCCATCTTTCCGAGCTGTGTGATTGGGATGCTTACCACAGTGCCATTTGTCTTCTGTGTCTGGTGGCCTTCCAGGACAGGGTGATTGGCAAGTCATTCAAAGTCTAGAGGTTTGGAGAAGCACAACACAGAATGGCTAACAACACTTTAGAGTGCAATTCTATCACTCTCCACTCTGTTTTAAAAAATAAGTAAGACATAACAATTTTTTATGAGAAAACATAATTTGTCATAACATATACCCAATGAAATATGATGTAATTCAGCCTTCTACTTTAAAGCTTCATTTTACATACTTGATTAGGATAATTTCAGTTTCCACGATATTCTCTTTATATAATGAAAATATTACTATTCCAGGACAGATCAGCCTTAAGTATACGAATACCTTGGAAATAACGAGTTCTAATGAGGGAATTGAAGGAAAGCAAATGATCAGGATTCTGTTCTTTTGAGTTTCGAGGGTCGTTGCTAGACTTCGGGACAGCACTTTTAGGATTCCTTTCTCTTACCAAGGGTTCACTGCCAATGTGCCCTGTGTTCTCATGTGGGAGGGCTCAGGCTGGGTTCTCCTGCGCGTCAGGCTGGGTTCTCATCTCTGCAGATGGACCTCTTAAAGCCATAGCTCTAGAGATGCCTCCACAGCCTTTTCTCAGTGAAGCCTCTGGTTTGGTTCACACTCCTGATGTGGCTCACACCTGTGAGCTGTGGGTGACGTCACTATGGATCCTAGACTATTGTCTGCTTCTCCCTCCCTTTCTCTCTCTCTCTCTCTCTCTGCACTTCCTAAGGACCTATTTGGGGTATAAGAAAATAAACATGCCTGGTCATAGCTCAGTGAAAGAAGCAGGGATGTGCACACCTGGGAGCCCCCAGGTGAGGTTGCTGCGATGGAGAAAGTCCTGGGACCCGAGGGGACATGGAGGACAGTGCCCAGATGGCAGAGCACACACATTGCAGGTGTAGGGCCCTCGCTTTCACAGAGGAAGAGGAAACGGAGTCCACTGTGATAAGTACGTGTGATCCAGGCAAATGTGAGAGGTCACTCCAGTATGGAGCAGGCTGGAGCAGGCTGGAAGGAGTGGTGGTGATTGGACTGTGAGGCTGAGAAAGGGTGGCCTTTAAGGAATTTGTGTGAGGTGGGGCAGGGAGCTGAAGAGAACCGGCAAACACTATCCTCAGTTGCATTCTAGATTTTTTTTATTCTTCGCATTGACCTCGGCTTTGCTCTCTGGAACAACAGTGAGTGGGCTGGATTATTTTTTAATGAGTGCTTTTCACAGGTCTGACATCAGCATGACTCTCTCTAGCGTCCCTCCCTGTTCCTTCACCTGTTCTTCACATGTAATGGTTTCCAGGTCCTTTCCACCAGTTTTCCCTATTGGGTATATTTCAATTTTCAATTTTTTTCTTCCTGCAGCGTGGCTCCCAAAGCAGAATCCAGCACGCCAGATGTGCTGTGCACAGGGTGCTGCTCTGGGGCCGCTCTGTCCTGTCATGAGCACTGAGCACCAGCATCCCATTCTGTCAATCCAGGTGAGCTCATTTCTGACTTCTGAGCCTCATTCACACTCTAACCAGGTGCTTTCATCCTTGGGCATGTTACTTGTTGCCTCGAAATGCAGGACTGACTATTTATAATGCCTATTTGCTTTGACCTGCTGTTCTCTCAATGTGCTGGGACCTTTTAAAATCTGGATTCCACTATCTAATGCTCTGCCTGGTGTCATCTGAAGATTCCAAAGCCATGAAATCTTCTTGTTTGTCTGTATCCCACTCTGATAAAAACGTTGAGCATAGCTGGGCAGGGGAGGACCAGCAGCCTCAGGTTTATTAAGAACTGCTGTCAGGCTTCCCAGGACTTCACTGAATGATGCCTGTAGAACTGCCAGTCATTCAAAAGTGGCTTGCTGACTGGTCATGCCCAGGTAGTCCTGCATGGCCTGGTGCAGATACACTGCAGCCTTGAACATCCGGGCATCTAAGGGAAGACCCTAACCTCCCACTTTCCCCACAGGCAGTTGGTACTTTTCTCAACCCTGATTAGCGCAAATATGAACCAGTGGCGTTGACCCAAGTGCTGCACAAACCCCCAGGCTAGCACACTCAGACGGTAACCTGGTATTGGGGCCCTCTCTTGCCCAGTGAGAGTTCTGTTTCTATTTTTTACATTTAAGTAAATCCTACTCCTTTCATTCTTGCCTCCCATTGTCCCATGGAGTTCATTCTTCAGATTTGCAAGACAAAAACCTGGAAAGAAGTCGGCAGTGAGCTGCTGGGGTCTGCTGCAGGAGTGGAGGGCATGGTCTGCCATCGAGGGCTGTGACACAGAACTGCAGCACGCCACTTGACAGTAGTGAGAAATCTAGCTTTTGCTGGCTGTGACCCTCGGGGACCAGGCATCCCCTGCTGTGATGAGCTGCTAACACAAAAAATGGGACTTTCTCAGCTATAGAGGCTGCAGGTGGTGCAGATTCACCTGCCAGCAGTTTCACCTCACATCCCAGGTTCAATACTAAATTGAGCTGCATATTAACATACAAATTTCTAGTCCTCACTGAGACCCAAAGTGTGAGATGTAAAAGAACAGGGATTTAGGCTCATTTTTTCATGAGCCCTAGAGTTTGAATGGATAAAGTATTTCTGCTTTCCTTAGCGCAATGGTGGATGCTGTCTAGTACAGGCAAGTGCATTTGGTCTGGAGTAACTAGCTTTGGCATTCCCAACAGACAAATATGTTTAAAGTGATGTGTTGGTGAAATGATGCTGGGGGTTTTGGTGCATTTGTGAACAATCCTCACTCTGTGACATCGTCCCCTATGACCCAGCTTCAGGCCAGGCCTAGGAGTATCTTTGCCTCCCATGAGAGGTGACTGCCTGGTTTTGGCCCTGAGGCCCTGTTGGTCACTGTGTATCTGGAGAGTATCTGCTCTGCATTGGCTGCATCCAGGTGCTGATCTGACCCTTGAGGGGCAGCTCCTCCTGCCAGTCATTCCCAGGAGCCTCCAGACCCAGGAACTGACTCCCAGTTTCTTCCACACACCCTGCAGCTCTGAATTCACACCAGGTAGATGGTGTGGGCTTGGTGACAAATCTCCTGAAACACATATTTACTGAGTCTCAGCTCTGTAGACTCTCACTCTATATTTACCCGTCTACCATGGCAGCCAGGTTCCACCTATCCCATGTGACTGACAGAACTCGGGGCTTAAAGATCACTATTTTTAATGCTGGTAGTGAATGTCACACCTACCCTGTCTGTGGAAGATTCTAACTAGCTGGTTGCTAGACATCCCTCTGTTCTGGAACTCTCTTCAACCCTGTATGCTCTCCTTATATTTTAGGAGTCGGTGAAAATCTTCATTTGGGATTTTTGTCTAGATGCTTTCCTCTTTTGGCAACTACAAGTATCTGAAGGTCACTCTAGATCTTTCCAAAAGTCTGACCATAGCTATTCAACAACTGTTTGCCACTTAATTTTCTTATGCTGATGTTTCTTTTAAAATATGTCTTGAAGTCTTTTCTATGCTTCTTATTTATAAAATGAATACCTTCCAATTTCTACTATTCTCTTATCTATGATATCAACAAGGAAAAGCTCTTTAAAAAGAAAGGATTTTTTTTTCTGACTCCAAAAGCAAACAAGTTTCCTTCTTGGGAATTTATTAAACTGAAGGATGGGAAAGCCCTGCCACTGAACGTGCTGCTCTGCACGACGGCATGTTGAGGGCTTCATGGAGTCCTCCTGGACATGTGCTTCTCTTCAGTCATCGTCACGTCCGTCACAGCTACAATTTTATGTCCTCCTTTTTGAGTTGTCATTATAAGTTACCTGCTTCATGTCATTGCATGAATACAACAATAAAAGTTACTATGTAGATAAGCCCTTTCATTGATCATTTACAACATTTCTCAAAAATAATACCAAGATGAGAGCCTTTGGTAGAAGGTTTTCATTTGTATCTCTCTTGGGAAATTTCCTCAGGATAAAGTCAATGTGTTAAGGTTCTTCATACGTATTTTCAAATTGCTTTCTAAAAGGGTTGAATCCCTTTATACTCTACCAACAATATGTGGAAGTATTTATTGGCTTGGATTATCTTATCAAAACCATAGTTACACATTCTAAAGGGGAACAGCATTCTATATTAGGGGAATGGGAAGCACTTCAGAGTTGAAGCTCAGGACGGTTCCAAGAACACCTGGCTTAGAATGCTCAGCAAATCCCTTACCTGGGGGCACGGTGTGGTGAGCCTCCTATACAGAGGGGAGAGGCCAGACAAATACAACTCAGGTGGACACCCTGCTCCATGACCAGCCCTCCTCCTTACCCTCCCAGTCCCCCATCCAGTGGCTCAGCCATTGTCCTGTTACTAGAAAACTCCAACCTGTGCTAAGTGCCCCAGTGCAGGAGGTCCAGGTATCAGTGAGGCCTTGGGAGAGAGAGGGCGCGGAAGCTTCTGGCAGGAGGCTTACAGGCCGTGGAGAAAGATTGAGAGTGGGCACTTCACCAGAAAGAGCCTGAAGCAAGGAAGCCTGGACCCCAGAGGGCACGGTGTCTTTGAGGTGCTGTGAGTGGTTAGAGGTTACAGCAGGTAGGATAGTGTGGTTGGCAAGCGGAAGGCCCCGGGGGAGCTCAGGAAGGGAACTGTGAGCCTGTCAGAGCTCAGCTTCAGTGTGAGGCACCAGAGAACCCTGGAAGGCTTTAATCTCTGGAGGGACGGGGTTGTGACACAGCAGCCTTGCTGATGTGCAGGGAATAGATTTGAGCAGGACACAATGCAGGCAGGGGGACCGGAGACTGCTGGACTAAGTTTCCCGGATGACAGCAGTGCCAGTGTGGCTGGCAGGAACCGGGCAAGGCAGGAGGGGGTTATTTAGTTTAACTTTATTTTGTTTAAAAATTAAAAACATTTTATTGATACATTAAAATTACCCATAATAGTGGGATCTGTCATCACATAGACACATGAACACAGCATAATTTGGTCAATTTCATTTGGTGGGAGATATGAGGTAGAAACTCTGAGACTTGGGTGGATGGGACATTCACAGGCAAAAGTTGGAGAAAATAAGATTGCTCTTACACAAATGATTCTTTTTCCCAAAAAGGGGAGCACAAAAAATAGAATTTCAGAAGGAAGATCATGAACTTGGAACATTCTGAATTTTAGGTGTTCGTGGGACATCCAAGGAAGATGTACGTGGAAAGTGAAGAGATGCACATGATTCATGATCAATCGCAGACTCGTCACAGGGTTGTGCTACATCGTAGCTCATTTTTTACCAGTCCTTGGCCCAATCACTAATGTATTTATCCATTTATCCTTTTCTTTCTCTATTTGTTCATGTGTTCAACCATCATTTATTGAGATAGGCACCGGGTTAGGCTCTAAGGATTCACAGATTAATAAGAGTCCTTTTCTGCTGTAAAGGAGAATGAGTATCCTCTAATGGCAAAGGCGGTCAGGACGATCCGCGAGGATAACACAGAGGCCTAAGGGCTTATGTTAGTCGGGAATTACCTGAACATGGCCCCTAGTCTTCCTGAGGATGCTTTCAGAAGGAGGTAACCCTGAGCAATTGCAACTTACGACAGGTGCTAGAGTGCTAGTGTTGGTGAGGAAGGGGTGGGGAAGGGCAGGACAGGGGCTGTGGAGTGGACAGGGTGGGCCTCAGAGGAATTCCAAGTGGGCCAGTGTAACTCAGCCAAAGGGTACTTGTTGGGAGGTGGCAGGAAATGAGATAAGAAGTGTCTCTAGGAGCCCAGGAAACAGATCCCATGTGCCAGAATAAATAAACAAATATTGGAAGGAATTATGAAATCTTAATCTGGGAGACATGATAGATCTAAAGACTAAAATGGTCGCTCACTGGAATTAACTGAGGGGCACGAGGCACCAAGAGGAGACGAGGTGGGCAATAAGCCTGGTTGGAATGATGAGGGCCTGAATTCAGGCAGTCACACAACGTGGCTAGGAGTGACACAATCCCAGGGATGTTGAGGAGCTAGAAATGACAAGACTTGGAGGCCAACTGGCTCTAGGGACTGCGGAAGGAGGAAGGTGGAATGAAAGGTGTTGACCAAATTTCAATGACACGTGCCGCAGTGTAAACGCGGTCTCGTCTATGTGGGCCAGCCAGTCGCTAAGGTCTTACTGAGACTCTCAATGGGCTTTGAACCCTTCTCATTGCTGAGGAATAGATAATGCTACTCCTCCTCCTGGCTGGCCATCATCATGTAACAGGCTCTTTCCTGTAGAAAACCGGAATAGCATAAGACAGTGTCCATCAAATACCCAGCTGCGGATGCCCCTTCAGCACATCAGAACTTTGGAAGATGTGGAGATGAGGACAGCAGGTAGGGTAACCAGGGGAAACTTGCAGAAAAGGCAAGCCTTGAGTGGGCTTAAGAGAATGAGTTATAAACCAGCGGTATTGTGTCTGCTGGTGAAGCAACTGTCAGACTGGGCCATGGGCTCTGAGACTCTGTACATCTTCTGAAACCATCATGTGGATTTAAAATTTGGATTTTAGACTAGATTCTTGAAATCAGTCCATTTCATACATCATAACTGTCATCAAAATGTTTTCTGGCCTCATCTTTTACTCGCTACATATTTTGACAGTATCCTTTGAGAAGTTTCTGCCCCCAGGAGATTAGATGCAGGAAGCCTGTCTCCATGGAATGCTAGACCTGAACAGCTAGTGAGACTCATAGGCAGGGCCTGGGCCAGTGGGCTTTGCTTTCAACCAGGACAAGCCTGGCTGTGCTGATAGCCTCTCCTTGCCGGGGAACAGGTGACCCAGCAAAATCTCCATCCAGAGTTACACTTATACTTGGTGCAGTCCATTACAGAACAACTGCCCATATTGCCCATTGAGAGGTGTCCAGACTGAGGCCCAACGGCTCCATGTGGCATCTATTAGGAAATGATTCCTCTACATTTTATATCTGATTTTTATTTCTAAAAATGTTGGATAGGAAGCCCCAGATGCTCACTGTAAAGTTCTAGAAATCCTTGAGACACTGTATGTTGTAGTGTAGCATGAACACTATTGGCCAGGGCATTTGATGAAATTTCAAGTCCCTCTGGTAGATTTTATTATTGTTCAAAATATTCCTAGCTTAGCATTCCTTCTTGATATCTGCCTTCAGTTCTTTTATTTTATCAATACAAAGACCTGTTTTATTGTGAATTCAACTTAGCACTTCCTTTGGGACTCACTACTCAAATCTCCCATCTCTTTTCCCACTTGTTCTGATTTTCTGTACCCTCGTAACCCTTAGTGTGGAACTCCCTCTTGCCCCAGGGTCCCAGAATCCCACCAGGTAGTCCACCTCCTCTGCCATAAAAACCCAGACTCATCTGTTCTAGACAGTCAGACTGTAGGGAATTACACAAATATTCCATTTTCTTGATGCTCAAGTCTCTGTTCTGGACAGTCCTTCAGGTACAGCATGCTTTCTCACTGATCCACCACCTCATTTCCAGGCCCTTCCACTATCCAGTGGGCAGAAAATGTTGGCAGGCAGCAGGAAATGATGAGCTTGTGGTCTCATAATAACTTGATGGATATTTAGGGTCCTCTCCCTCTTTAGGATGACACCGTGACTCACCATGTGTTGTCCACCAATAAATAGTAAATAATATTTCTAGACAATAATTTTAGAGCTATCTTCTTGACCTTTAAAAATTTGCATATGCTGTATGACTGACAAGAAAATCAATAATTAGCTAAATCAGATATAATTTCTTAACTTAGATATAGGATCCTTGTAATGATACATTACAGATTCATCACAAAATAAGGAAATAATGCATGTGTGCGTGTGTGCACGTGTGTGTTCGAGAGGAGATCCCCGTGCGCCTTCCATGGGGCCCCTTCCCACAACCACCTTTTCTGGCCACCTTTCCACACCTACCCCAGGCCACGCACTGGACCCTCCAGACACCCGGAGTATCCCACTCCATGAACTGAAGGCTTCTGCCTGGGGTTCGGCTTCTGCTCTCAACCCTTCTCGTGCTATGTACTATCTGTCCTATCTGGGGCTAGTGGCCTTTCCATTTTTTCAGTAGCAATGGGTTAGCACTTCCAGAGCTCAACAGACCAGGGTCCTTAAAAACGTTCCTGACCCCTAAACCCTCTCAAAATGCTTATTCTTCTAGTACAGAGGTTGCCTGGGGATGGAATAGTGCGGGAAATGGGAAATTCTTAATGGGTGACATATATGCTGGAAGAATAAGTACTAGAGATCTGCTGTTCAGCATAGTACCTGTAGTTGGTGACACAGTATTTGGCTCGTCAAATTTATAAGTAGGTTAATCTCATGCTACATGTTATTTCAGCACTTACACAAGAGCACACAGGGGAAGATGGGAGGTGCTGGATATGTCTGTTAACTTGATTATGGAGATGGTGCCACAGGCTTTGGAATAGACACAAGCTCAGCGAATCCTCCACATTATTGCTGTTGTGGAAGAAGTGACTTTCTGTGTGGTCTCCCCTGTCTTGCCTCCTCCCCCTACTCCTGCCTTCCAGAGTTCTTGTGGGCTTGGGTCAATGCTCTCACAATGCTTCTGCATATGTCCCTGAAGTCATGTGGATGCTCACATTTCTCTCTCACAAGTTGATGCACTTTTCATGGGAGGGTCTCAGCTCTGCTCCTCTCTGGATCTCTATCAACATGTCTTTCTCGGTGGCCTCTAATATAAGAGGTGGCTTTGGTGGTGGAATGAGTTCCTGTGGCTGGGAGGCTGGAGAGAAGCAAATGGCTGGAGTCAGCCTCGGGGTGTGTGCATTCCAGGAGGGGTGGGAGAAGCAGATCCTGCCTTCTTCTATCAGCCACATCTTCTCTGACTCTGGGTGCCATACCAGCCAAATGGGGGTCCCAAGATGGGCCCCAACGGGGTGGTGATTATTAATTGGGATGGGGTCATGAAAACGTCCTAGCACATAGTTGGTGCTTGATCAATGTATGTTCTCACTGCAGTCACCGCAGTTTAAACTGGGAAAACAATCTCTTAACTGACTTCTGTCCCTCATCCTCGAACAATGCCAGTAATAGGAATAGCTTCAGTTTATCAAGTGCCTGGGCCATGTTCTGGGGACTGGGCTTGTCTCTGTGGGCATCACATTCAATATTCCAACAAATCAAGGACAATAATATTGACTTTATTTTGTTGGTTCAAAACCCAAGACTCAGAGAAGTTGTCAGACTTGCTCAAGACAAAACACTCTTCATGGAAGAAAGGGCTGAGTGTAAAACCAGCTTTGCACAATTGTTAAGACACTCCACTTGTGCGGCATTGCTCCGTGCTGGCTTCCCCCACCTCTTTCACCTGTTCTGTTGGAGACGTCAGGAAGCTAGGACCCTAGTGCCTCTGAGCAGCTAGAACTTTGAATGAGAGTTGTTTTGTGGTAGTCCAAAGTCCCTGTAGGGGAGTTGGAAGGCAAATCTGGGGTATCAGCCACTGTCCACCTGCAGCTGCTCAGCAAGGTGGTCTGAGGAGCCTGCATTGGGACAGGGAGGTGTCGTGAGTGCTGGGGCGCCTGTGGTGGACGGTGGCCTTGCTTCTGCATAGCTGCAACAGCTCCACCAGGGGCTTAGCAGTCATTTCTGTCCCTCTAGTCTTTCCTATGATTGAAAGCACCTCATTCCTTGTATTAAATCTCTCTGTGTTCCAGATACCTGGGGCCATTTTTCTCTCTTGCTCTGGATCCCGACTGCACAGTCGCAGAGCAGAGGTAGATTGGAACCTTGAGTGGGATCTAGGTGTGATCGTGCACAGGACCACAGCATTATTTGCACGTAGACATCCTCTTTCCATCATCTACCTCCTCTTTCACCCTTAACCTAATAGACTGTTTAAAAAATAGGTGATAGATCATGCGTTTTCCCCCTGTGAAATGTGTCATTTGAGATGAGGATATGAAGCATTGCTTAAGATGTTGGGGCTCAAACTCTCCCTGGGGACGAAGGATCTCTGCTGCATAGTGTGTGAGCGCTGACTGCAGGTGGACCTGAGCTCTCGGACCTGAGTATGACTGCAGCTCATTGAACCAACTCTTCTAATTTGTGAAATTATTCCAGTAATCTATTGGTCGTGATTGTGAATGACATAGGGAGAACGTAACACCTCATGGTCTCTGATTTGTCTCAGGCCAGGGAAGAGAGATGGAAAGAGGACTATTTAAAGAAGGGAAGTTAGATTCATAGCAACTTGTGTTTATGAGCATGGCCTGTCTTTGGTCACAATTTGAACGCACACCACGTTACAAAACAATAATAAGCCAAGTCCCTTGCTGCCCTGTGTTCCACAGCTTACTGCTCCCCTCCCCGCCTGACTCACTACCCAGGACATGCCAGTCTTCTGCCTTTCTTTCTTCTCTCTGAAAAAGAGTGAGAAAACACAACCATGGCTGGGAACATTCTCTCCAGGAAAGCAGCCATGCAGAGTAAGAACTAACCTCTCAAGGTGCCTGTACCTTGAGTGACCCAGATAAACAGAGGCTCGTGGGAGAAAGAGAAGTGCAGTGTGTTGTGGAGGAGGAGGTGAAGAGAGCTGGCAGCCCAGAAGGTTTTAGCACCTGCTGGTGCAGGTGAGGTCAGGGCCGTGTCTGGGACAGGCGCTGGTCAGGAGGGTGTCAGAGTCCCTGATGCTTAAGGGAAAGAAAATCCATAAGAATTGTGGTCAACTGTGCACATGAGATGGACGTGAATTATTATTCAGGTCATTTTTTAAAAAATGTAATATTTTAGACGGGGCATCACGAATGACAGTTTTATAAGGGTTACAGATAAAAATTACTTTCTTATAATAATTTTTATTGTGGCTTTTTTCTTATTAGAAAAGAAGGAGGAAAAGGAATAAAAGGAAAGAGGGGGAAGACATTCAAACAACATATGTTTCCTGAACACCTGCTGTTCTAGGCCTGGCCTTGGGTCCTGGGAGAACGGGGACTAGCATAACAGCCCCTGCTCTCAGGCAGCCACGTGCAGCACAGATAAATGTGTTCCTAGCGAAACTGTTAGGTGGAGCCACGTGAGGAGCGTTAACCAAGTGCCGAGGAATTCTGAGCATCGCAGCTTCGCCACACCTTGACGTGGCTGAGAGGTCGTCTGTGCAGGGACGCTTGGGGGGACAGCCACATGAGCCCTCCCGTCCCTGCAGAGAATAACAGGACTCACAGTCTGGCTGCCAAGGGGATTGATCAAACAGTGAAAGCCGGTCAGTTCCTACCGATGGCCCCTCCGCCCACGTTGCTGTGTGTTGAAAGCATTGCCCCCTGGGCCTCAGGTTGGCCTCGGGGCCTTTCACTTAATGGCTCTGATTCTCCTTATTTTATAGAAGAAGAAACCGAGCTTCAGCTGGGGCAAGGGACTTCCTTAAGTGTGTCCCGAAGCTGCCCAGCACTAGGGGAGGAGGCCTGGACTGCGTGGCTCATGCCCTGAGGCTCTGCCACCGTGGGAGAGGGGCACTGGCAGCCTGGCAGGAAGGTTGGGGCCAGGCAGGACTGAGATCCAGGTGCGGAATTGTCGAGTTCCTGACCTGAACTCTGGAGTCAGCCAGGAGGAGAGGCCAGGAGCAGGGCCGTCTGGAAATACCACAGAGGTGCAGGTGAGGGCCACAGGGGTGGCGATGGGGTCAGAGAAGGTGAGGTGTACTGAGGTGTGGTTTTGTGCGTGTGTGCATGCACACATGTACATATGTGTAAACATTCAACGTGCAAATTCTACCATTAGTGCTCACTGACTGGGATGTGCACTGAGCAGAGGCCTGTGTTATAGAGGCTGCCACAGCGTCCACTATCCCTAACTCCCATAATAAACAGACGGTTTGTTAAACAAAATAATGGATAGTGTTAAAAATGTGAGTGGTTTTTCCTTGATAAAATTAATGGTTCTTGAGGCAGACCCATGTCAAGAATGCATGCAAACTCTTCTAAATCCACAAGAATCACGCCCAGTGGAGGAACGGTCCAATGATGAACACCTTTAGTAGCCAACGAGTATTTGATCTCTCTGTGTTCCCTATAATGTACATCAAGGGCACACTAAGATGCCATTCTAGCCATTCAGTGGGCAATAATTAAAAACTGGCAGTGCCACTTGACAGCAGTGTGTTCACAGCAGAGCTCTTTTACTTTGTGAGTTAGAGGGGACACAATGGAGTGCAATTTGGCATTTTTTTCTTCCACACTCACCTGCTGACCTGTCAATTGCACACGTTGACCTGGAGTCAATACATAGATAACAACAGAGAGGTTCGAGAATGTTCCTAGTGCCATCATTCACAGAGGCAAGACAACTGAGAGTAATGTAGCTGTCCACCACCTAGGAAGAGGACGAGGAGAGAGCAACAGCCAAGACAAGCTGCAGCCACGCTCAAGAGCAGGGAGAGGAGTGGTCACTTCTGATAGTCAAAAGCTAAGTCCTAAGATGATGTTCAACAATTGTCCTTATTTTAAGTTAAAATAGTTAAAAAATAAGTGTCTGTGGTCTTCGAGAGCACATGCAGATGCAACAGATGTGAGATGTGTGTGAGCAGTGGACAGGGGGCACGGGGAAGCCAGAGTCCCATTGCTCAGGATGCAGACGGGTCTGGATAGAAACTCTTAAGATCCTTTCTTTCCAGTGTCTTCGTTTGCTTACTTCTTAGTCAGTGAACATATCAGTGCTTAATACATAATTAAAATGCTAATTAAATAAAACTGTTGGGGAAACGTGGATTGGCCAGAAATGACATGCAGCCAGAACTGCCCTTGTGTGAGCAAAGAGATAAAAATCCGGTGAGCTGAACTGCCAACACCCTTTGGAATAGACTCTAGGGCTTACTGTTCCAAGCCTGACTGCGTTTAGCTGCTTCTGGAAGGATTTATGGGTTTATTATGAAAGTTAATGTGTGCGACTAAATGATTGATGGGGTGGGGAAAGGGACCATCGGAAAGGTTTCAGAAATTATACTGAAATAAAGGCCTCACATGCAATGGCAGTTGCATGGACCAAAGAAAGAGGTGTATAGAAAGAACGAAGTCAAAGAGGGCAGTGGGTCGGATTTCTCGCTTGTGAGTTTGAGTTCTAGGGAGGGTTAAGGGTAGGGCAGTCAGTGCCTGGGACTCGGGGCTGGAGAGGTGGGCAGGAGGTTCATGGGAAACACAGTGGGTTTTAAGTGTGGTCACCCAGAGGTGATAGGAAAGGGTTCAGAGTGGTGCAAATTCTAGAAGAGAGCCTTCGGTCTAGAAGGCAAGGCCAGTACAGGAACACGAGGCTCTGCCCTTTGGGGAGGGTGTGAAGGGCGGCAGTCTGGGGGTTAAGAGACGTGGGAGGCTGGACTCTTCCAGAAGAACAGACACACCACAGAGAACAGCCGTTCAGCAAGAAAGCCTCAGGGGGTGTTCCAGGGACCCAGGAGGACCCTGGGAGGGGTGGCGGGAGAACCCGTGACCAGCTGTGAAGGGGGCATTTCACAGACCAAGGGGCAAGTCCGGCCACACAATTTTCAGAGTCCAGCACAAAGTGAAAATGTGGGGCTCTTGCTTTTAAATCAGTAAGGATTTCAAGAGGGTGACAGCCGAGCTGGAAACCAAGCCCAGGCCTGCCAGGTGCAGGGCCTCCTGTGTCTGCAGAGACCCTCCGCCACCAGGCCTGGATGCACTCTGATCTGGGACCTGAAGAAACGTGCTCCGGGCCACCGTCCCATGAGAGATAGGGAAGCAGAAGGCCCACAAGCTACCCAGTCCTGGACAGCAGCAGGCAGAGCACATTAGCAAACAGCCTGAGCCAGTTGAACCAAACTAAAAGGAAGTAGCTCTCCACCCAGTGTCTAGAAAGCCCGAAGAAGAATTCAAATTCCCCCAACGGCTGGGCAGTCAGGGGTCAGGTAACGTTGATTAATGTGTCTTTTAGACAGCTCTGGTGTTATTTTATTTTATCTTAATGTTTTTAACTTCTCACGACTGTTTGTGGAAGTAGACAAAGTGGACTGGGAAAATTTATGGGTGACAATATCCTTTGGGTTACAGGGACGAGGGCAGCATCCTCCAAGTTTTGAAGCTCACATCAAAGCCCTCCACAGTGGGTCTTAGGACTCTAGTATCAGGCAGGGATCAAGCACACATGGAGGAAGGACTGGCTCAAATTTCAGTCAGACCAGAGCTCTGACTTGGCACATCAGCCCCGGGAGCAGGGTGACTGAAGCAGGGTCCTTTTGCTTCTGCGACTGATCTTTAAAATCTCATGGTGGGTAAACAATGAACGGGTTTCACAAAATCGGAAATTAGCTGGTATTCTGCTCAAGTTCAGTAGATGTCTGTTCTTCCTCCTTCAATACGATGTATACACATAGAAAAGCCCAGAAAGGATATGCAGGATTGTTAAGGAAATGTCCACGCTTAGAGGAAACAAGGGAAAGTAAGAACCGCACAGAGGCCCAGATCAGGAGAGACCTAGACAATGACAGACGAGCACGGGGACCTGGCTCTGCTGTACACCAAGCCTGTGTCTAGCAGGGCTCTCGGTTTTCTTAAAGAAGCAACATCACTATGTTTGGGACACATGCTCTAAACCCTTGGAATCCTTGCCATGACTATTCTGGCAGACAGGGTTGAAACTGGACCGGGGACACTGCCACCCGTAGTTAGTAGAACACGTCTGGTTACTTCCATCAATAGCCTGAAAAGGTGAGGTAAGCCTTCCAAAGTGAAGCTAGACAAATCCGGGCAGCATTATTATTATGGATATTGAGGTTAGTCATTGTGGTTAAAATGGCTTTTAATTGGACCTGAAATTAGTCGACATTTATTATAAGATATTCAGAAAATACACTTAGTTAAAAAGAATGAGATAAAATTCACCCGTACCCATCCCTAATTTAACCATTGTTAACATCTTCATATATTTGCTCCCATCTTTTATATTTTCACTTACACATAGTTGCAATTATATAATTTTGTCCTGTAATATTATATAGTAAACATTCTTCCAAGTCATTACTAATTTTTTGACAACTCATATACTATGGTTGCAAATAAATTCCATAAATTATTTCACTCTTCCCCTGCAGTTGGACATTTGATGGCATTCCATTTTTATTTTATGATGTAGTAAATAATGTTATAAACATTCTTCTGGCTAATTGCTATTTTATTAACACGTTTGGGATTTCATTTGGTTCCTATATATTCACACAATTGGCATTAGCAGGTCAGAGGGCATTAGTATTTTTAGACTTGCACATTCTCTCTCTGTCTCTGTCTCTGTTTGCCAGAGCATTTTCTGGGAGAATTGCACCATGCATATACTCAGGAGCAGTTTCTGAGCTGGACCCACATTTTTAGAACAAAGTGTTGTTTGATGTATGTGAACCCTTCTATGTATGCCAAGGCTGAATCTTTGCAAAAGATGGCTGTTTTATCTGGGAAGTCTCTGGGATTGCATAACTTCTGGATGGTCAAGAGGGTCCACAAAATGATAAAGCAAATATTTTCTACAAATAACAATTTCAAAAGGGCAGGAGTGGGTAAGGGTTCCCAAAAGGTGCATGGACAAACGTGGGCTTTCCTGGAAAATGCCCCAGTGCTTGGGTGGATCTTAAATGGAACATGAGAAATTTTTTTAATGTTGTGATTAGTCTTTTATGTCGCCTTTGGTCTGGTAGCTCCTTCCACCACACCATTCAGTAGTTTCTACTATCTACTAATTTAACCTGTCACACCCTGGGCTGCCATACATTGCTGCTTATATTTAGACTCAGCTCTCTCCCTCCAGATACCAGACAGATTTCAAACCCTACTAAGCCAGAGAGTACATGTTGTAACCCTATTGTTGCGTAAAACGCACACACACATTTTAAGAACCCACCCTGAAAAATACAGCCTTTGCTACTTTGCTTTGAGAGAGAGAGAGAGAGAGAGAGAGAGAGAGAGAGAGAAGACAGTTTACACTGCTGTGTAGCAAAGACCATATTTTCTCGTATTTAGGAACAAAGACATGTCAGGCTTTATTGAGCACATCACTAACTATATAACTAGCGTTAAACACTCTATTTGCAACTGTTGCTGTGTATTTTGTGTGTGATTATCACCCCTAGATCTGCATCCTATAAAAAGATATTTCTGTTTGCTTAATTATAAAGCTCTTTATGAACAGGCTTCTCTGTAAATAGCTTGGTGCAGCTGAAATAGAAATATAATTATAATGAAGGCAGATGTTTGTGAGATACTGGCTCATGAAACTTGTTCAGAATCTACAAAGGAGCAGTGTCGTGCGCGTGTGTGTTTACTGGTGGGCCAAGGCTGGGAGCAAGTGTTTGCCTCTGTACTTATTTTAGAGTCATCTTATTTCCTCTCAACCTTTCCCCTCTGGATCTCTGGAACTGGGAGGAGTGGCTAACCTCGCCTCATAGCGGAGCAGCAAGAAGACTGAGAGAGAAGAGACCCAAAGTCACACAGAACACTATCACTAAGTGGGGCTGAGGCGCAGAAGCCAAGCTCTGCCCTGGCTCCCACAGCTTGGGGTGTGCTGTAGTGGGCTTGGGGGTGAAATGTTTTGGTCTTGAGATGACATTCTTTCAGAGACTAGTTAATGCATGTTTTCTAGAAGTTACTCACACAAGAAAGGCCCCTAGAATGGCCTGGATAAGGAGAAAGGCACGCTGATGTAAAGCTCGGTCCACTCTGGAAAGCAGGGCGCTGTACACGGTCGTGATGGCCGGGGAGGGCCAGCCGTCCCTGGGAGTGTGTAAAATTAATAAAGGAAGAATGATCCGATACAGCAGGACTCCTGGGCGGATAACCAGGGTCTTCACTTGAATATCTTTGATTCAAACTGCTTCTCTCTGAATTCTGCAGGCAGACATGGTCTTCGAGTCTCTGTATTTATTTGTCCATTTTTTGGAGTCATGATTGCGCTGGAGTTTTTAAAGTCCTTTGGAAACGTTAGTGCTTAATTTTTAAGATTCTAATAAGTGAATGAATTTAAAGGCTGGTTACTCTCCCCGAGGTAATCTGCTTCCAGGTCATGCTCTGTATGGTCACACTTTCAAGTCATTTATAGTTCTGTGTTGGCATTTCAGAGTTCAGGTTGGAAGGTTAGAAGGAATTAGTAGCTAGGATTTGCAAATGTAAACAAGCATGAGCTGTTTTCTCTGTGTGCCTCGTGTAATGAAATACATGTGCCCTGAGACACGGAATACAAACTGTGCTTTCAGATGACCAATTAATTACATTCTAACTACCAGATAAGGTTGAGACTCAGGATGCATCATGAATTCTTTTACAAAGTGAGCAATAATTTTCCTCATATCTGTTTATATATAATTCATTTATAATAACTATGATTAATATGCAATAGATATTATATAGTGTAAGTCTATATCTATAATATGTATGTGTGTGAAGATATGTATATGTACATATGGATATCATATCCTGTACTTTCTCACATTTGAATATACAACACCCACCTAAATCATTTTACCACATGTACTGGGAACTGGAAATCAGCAACTATGACCATAAATATCCATGATAAAAGCAGCCCTCAATTACCCACCACCCCATGGGAATGGTCTTAATAAGTAAACTTTTTGTGCGTGGACTTTGGGATGCCTGAACTTTCACGATCAATGGTATTTGGGTGGAAGTTGCTCCAACGTGGTGTGCTGGGCCGCAGCAAATGTCCCGTGGAGAGCAGGTGGCCCTCGGCAGGAAGCTCAACATGAATCAGCAGCAAGAAGTTACTGTCAGAATTTTCCAGGAACAACAAAGATGGTAAAAACAATTGTGTTTTAAGAGTGAGGGGATGAGTCACGCCCCATTGCAAGCACTTTTCATATATAATTCATACACCACACACAGGTTATTATTTCCAGTTTTCAGTGGAGGAGTTGAGGCTCAGAGATATTAAGCATTGTCTAGGTTTGCAACGGTAAATGGTGCCAAAGAAGGAGCTTCCATATATGATAAACTTAGTATTTCTCTTTTGATTAGGATTATTTCTTTGGATATTCATACATATTTCCAATTTTTTCTCCCAAAGGAAAAAAATATGTGTGCCCTTTCTACCATATGCTTTCCAGATTAAAAAGTGCCACCTAAAATTCTTCATACACTGACAGATAAAACATAGTCTAATTTTGCCAATAGGTGAGGCTGAACCTCTTTTCCAATGTGTTAGCCACTTGGGTTAATCTTGTGAGTTTTCTGCTTAGTCATTTTCATATTTTAAGGATTGTGTGTTTGGGGGTTTAATTGTGGATGAATAAGTGCTCTTTATATATTGGGAACATTGACTTCACATCATATTGTGAATGTTTCCAGTTTTTTTGCTTTCACGTTTGCCTTATCATGTATTTGCTCATTATTTGTTGAATCATTCAAAATTACCAACAATTTTTTATTTTGTTTTGTTTTTCATTGTTTAAAGGCTTAGAATGCCCTTTTCTGTAAAGATTTACTCGTGTTTTCCTTTCTATGTTTTCTTTTAAAAATATTTAGCTCTTTAACACATAAAGAACTTACAGCTGGTGTAAGGTATAAGAAGAAGTTCTAACTTCACTTTAGTTGAATTTAGTTTTCTTAAATACTAGTTACATTGAACAACCCTCTTTCCCTTTGGTGGGAGGATACCATTCAGAAAATAGGGATTCAAAGCAAACACACATGCTGCATGGGACCCTCTAGTGACTACCTCCTTGGCTCCTTTGCACCTGGAGAGGGCTAGGCCCAGAGTTCCGCACCTTGCCCGTTACCTGTTCAAAGTTCTACATGAAATCTGGGGAGATCAAAGGGAGAGAACTGTCAACGCCGACAGGCTATTTCCTCCTAAATGGTCCACTCGCTCACCTCACAAAGAAACCCACGGTCAAGCCTTCCATTTGTAAATTCCCCAAAGTCCCCCACACAAATTTGTGTCATAGCTCAATACCACCAGTTAATTTAGGAAAGACTTTATTATGAAACAAAAACGGAACAACACACTAAAACAAACAAAAATTAACAGTTTAAAAGTATATCATTAATATCATCAAAGAGCTTACTAAAGAGGTTTACTTCATGAACTAGGAACAGGATTATATAAAAAGAGGAAATATCAGACAAAAATAAAGAATACTTGGAAATTATGTATATAATAACAGAAATGGCAAAGTTTTTACAGGGCTTAAAGTTGAGGGTGAAGGAATCTGTAATACAGAGGGACAAAAAAAGAAGTGAAAATCAGAAGGAAAACATGATATGGGCAAGCAGGAAATCAGATGTTTAAAAACACCTTGAGTTCCACATATGAAACAAGAAAATAAAAGCAAGGAAATAATAAAAGAAATAATTTAAGGGACCTTCCCAAGATTGAAGGATCTAAATTTTCAAGTGTAAGAGGTAAAAATTGACCTGTACTTGGCAGAGAATCATGAGATCTCAGAACTGTGGGGTTAAGTGTGTTACCTGAATATTTCTGGAGTTAAAAAGTAGGTGGATTACTAAAGATGAACGGCTTTAAACTTCAGTATAACACCTTATAAGATAAAATTCAAGGGAGAAATTATATGAATAGATTGTGAATTTAGAACTTAGAATTTTATATGGAGGCAAACTATTATGTCACATCTAATTTATTAATTAAATATGGAGGTAGGCAGAAGCCAGTGTCAGGCTTGCAAGGTCTGAAAAGTGTCTTTCTTGTGCCTTCATCCTCAGGAAGCCACTCAGGGAGCTATTCCCCCAAATCAAGGGAGAAATATGGAGTTGGAGGACCATCTGGGGTCTGTGGGGAGCTCTGGGGGAGGCTCCCAGACAGTAATGACCACCGACTTCTGTTACACGTCTGTGTATTATATGGAGATTTAAATAACTGGGAGCTAATTTGGGAGTGAACAAATGAGAAGTGCTTTTAAAATAGGAAAGAAAAAAATACAACTCTTAATTTCCGAGCTTAACAAATTTCTCATGAAAGGAAACGCACAGTTTCCATGATCATCAGTAAGTGATGTTGACCGTCGGTGCAGGTGAAGTTATGGGGACCCAGGAGGCGATTGTCTCCATCTTCATCTTCTGCTCTAGGTCATAGCAGAGAGCACCTGAAGAAGGAAGGTCTGAAGCTGCATGGTAAGTTGCCTACAGCGAGGACGAACATCAGCACCGACAGAAACAGTTAAGACTTGAAGGTGCCTCTGAGCAGCAGAAGCGGGCAGGCTTCTTACTCGGTAGAAGCATTACAGAATGCTCTGAGTTTTTGAAATGCATCAGATACATATTTGATAAAAAACAAAAAGAGTGAATTTAAAACCAAAGCAAGAACTAATGTCGATACTATTGACAAAGGACCTCTCTGCTCAGGAAGAGACTTCCATAGTCCAGGAAAGAGGCTGGTGGGGCTTCCTGGTAGGAGGGGAAGCTGAGAGCTGGAGGCTGAGTCTGCCTCAGTTCTCCCCAGTGCCGAAGTGCTACAGGGTGAAGCCACCAGCCCTCGCGCACTGTAGGGAGGCCATTACCTAATGCTCTTCACCTTTCCCGTGGAGGCTTGGGCATCTCTGAGCACACACAACTGATGATAGAATGAAAACCAGCAGATTAAAGCCTTTACTTGGCAGACGCACACTTTGTTGAACATGTTTCTGGAACTTCACTGTGGGAAGGGTCAAAGATAAAAGGCTTATCCACAAGCAGGTGGCAGTGTGCGCAGTTGACAGCCGCCTGGGCGCTTGGCCTCAGACCCCAGTTGCTGTGTAAGACCCTCGCGGCAGACACCAGCTTCCCTCTGTACAGCCTTCGGGGTCCTAAGCCCTCTGCTCTGTTATTTCCCTGACAGAAGCTATTTCAGAGGAACACGAGATCTAAAACCACCTTTTAATTTTCTCCATTTAAACTGTCCTGTTTGGCGTGTGCTCCCTGGAGTGGACTTGATTGGTGATACCAGGTCCTCTACATTTGCCCACAAACGCTAACCAAGGACAACCCCATAATCACAGTGGAGGGCAGGAACTGGCTTGTGTCAAACACAGGCATCATTAAAAAAATAATCAAGAGGTAATACACTAAGTAACAGGTAAAGTTGTGTTGAAAAGGTACTATTTTCCAAATTCTTTTCATCCTATGTATTTTATTCCCTGTCACTCCGTGCTCTTGAGGTTGTCCACGTCTGTCACACCTGTGTGGTGAAGTGCTATATGCTGTGGCTTGCTGTTCATTTCTGCTCAGACCATCCTGAGTGACAGCCTCTCTGTGGCTTTGAACTGGCTAGGCTAGGTGTATTCGTGTCACGGAGACTGGAAAATGCCACACGTTAGGGCCTGTTTTTCTCCAAAGGGTTGGCTGTCAGGCACTCAGCCCACCGCTGTGCATAGGTGACACCTTCAGGCCAGCTGGGCCAGTGGAAGAGCCTGTGGCTGGATTAACTGGGAGGACAGAGAGGCCTGTCCAGCTTCCCACATTTGCAAAAGAGTTTGAAAGTTTGGATAAATAATGAACTTTATCTAAATCTGTAAGTTGTCCCATTTCCCACTACTTGTCACCCATGATGAGATGATCCTGGATTTTCTTCTCTTGTAGGGGTTGTCCATTGTGTTTTACACCAGCAGGATGAAGCCTCTGTGTGTCAGTGCTGGGTAATATCACCAGAAGTTCCGGGCAGTGGACACAGAAAACCAGAGATTCTTTATTAAACACTCTGGATCTCCCCTTGGATGGCTGGAAAGAGGCCCACGAACTAGTCCACAGTCTTTGGTGAGAGACCTGGATTCAAATCTCAACACTGTCATTCTTTAGTTTGCTATTTGCTGATCTCAGAAAATCATTCAACTTTCCTGAGCTTCTATTTCACCTTTAAAGTGGAAGTTACAATGGCAACTTTGTGTGCCAGGGGTGAGGGCTAAATAATGTCATGTATGTGAAAGAAATGGGCACTCAGCATAGTGGAAATAACTGCAGGACCTAGGTGTGATGAAACCTTCCCACCCCCATTATTTTCTATCACACATGTTGCCAGGGAATTCGCAGGTAAGTCAAGTCTTCTGTGAACCATCCTAGTGATCTGAGGCCAATTATAAAACACAAAAACAGCAGGCTTGGACCAGACTCAGTTTTTTCCAGTGCTAATGTGTCAATAAATCTAAGTGCATCCTTGACTACTATTTTCAATAGATTCTACCCTATATCCAGGAAGCAAGGAGTCTGAGATAAGAGGAGGGAAGGGAGCTTTCCAGACAGTTACATCAGCCCTAGTGTCTCACTGTTTCCTGGGTTTAGATCTTAGGAATGACTGGTCACAGGGAGAAAATCCGTCTCAGTGGGTTTGTAATCCAGGGTGGACAGCTTGGGGTCTGTGGGGCCACTCTCATTTCAGCTTCTTCCAGGTGAACTCCCGACTTAGAGGGCACTTTAGAGGATGTGAATATATATGAAGTGAAACCAGAAAAACGGTGTCAGGACCCCATGAAAAATAGTAACCAGGGTGTGTAGTGGAGAGAGCACCTGGAAAACAGGGGGTTTTCTCCGGCAGAAGTAGACATAAATCTTTGTTGATTATGAAACCATTTTAACTCCCGAATCTTTGCCTCAAGGACCCTTTAGAGTCACTCCCACTGTATTCCGCCTTCTGGGGACCTGTGGAGCCAGCTTCTCCCATAGCTCCGTTGATGGATGAGGAGACTGAGGCTGAGGCTGGGAGGGATTTGCTCTTGGGGTCTGGAATGGAGCTGGGATCAGAGCCGGGCTCTCCAGGGTCTCCGCCCAGGGCTGGTCCCTCAGTTCCAGCTGCTGGTGCCAGTAGGCTTCAGGTGTGGTGCTCAGGGACTCCTTGGACCTGGAGTAGAGATGAGGCAAAGAAGGAGAAAGGGGGAGGGGGAGGGGGAAGAGAGGGAGGGGGCTGTC